>NC_057805.1:102624183-102836635 GCF_018294505.1 Triticum aestivum
CCGCGCCCCGCCGTCACCGGAGTTCATCGGCGCCGCCTTCGGTTTTCTCGCCAAAAACCGCCGCGAACCGGTATAACCCGATCCTTTTTTTTTACTTTACGATTTTTCTTTTTAGTCCGGTTTAGTTTTTTTTTGTTAGATCTATTCAATGAACGTTCTCTGTTTAGAACTAGTTAGCGAGCGTTCGCTATTTAGCTTTTTCTTTTTCTGTTAGTTTTATTCAGGGACTTCTTTGTAGATGTTTTATTTACAATTTAGCCCCTGGACTTCAAACCTTCACATCTTTCTACTCGTTTGTCCAAATCCAACGAAACCAACGCCCACGCCTTCGTTATGCTCTCCTCTATCCAGTAAAACAACTTAAACATGTTTTTGAAAATTTAAAATTTGTTTTCAAACAGATTTGAATTTGAATCTTCTTTTGATCATAACTTGAGTTTCGTAACCCCGATTTAGTTGATTCTTTTTGCAAATCGAAGCTCTTGACCTAAACTTTCTGATAAGGCCAAATTCATATAATTTTGGTACTGTTAGAAATTGTTTTATGTTGCAAGAGTTATTTGCTTGGTTTTGATGTTTCTGAATCGTCTTCTTCGTTCTTCTC
The DNA here is from genome assembly GCF_018294505.1 of Triticum aestivum. Taxonomy (NCBI): domain Eukaryota; kingdom Viridiplantae; phylum Streptophyta; class Magnoliopsida; order Poales; family Poaceae; genus Triticum; species Triticum aestivum. The sequence goes on from NC_057805.1 coordinate 102,624,788, forward strand.
GATCTTTTGAGTGATTGCTTATGTGTGGTTACTATTGCTTGCTCTCGATAGATTGACCGGAGTGTGACGAGTAGATCTATCAAGAGTTTTGAGTGCGAATCATCTTCATCAACATTGCAGGCAAGTTCACACTTTGATCATACTCCGTTCATACCCAGTTTTATTGCATTAGATCTATTCCTTCAAACACATTGCATGATTAGGATCTAATAAACTGTGGGTATTGGGAAGTAGTTGAGGTAGTACCTATTACCTGTTTTTCTATCAAACCCTTGGGAGTTACTTCTACGTTGCTTTTATTACTGCCATGCTATGCTCGTAGACGTGGATTGGGTTTGAGTGAAATTCATGACAGATGTGAGATTGTTAATTAATGGTTTACTTAAGGTGGCAACTTAAACTCACATCTGGGTGGATTGAGGTACCTGGGTATTCCAGGATTGCCTGTTTTTCTTTTGGACCGCCACCCAGGTTCAAAGGGATCATGAGATTTTTCATGCTAGAAACTTCCGTGTGCAGCCGCAAGCTATTATGGGCTCTAGCATAGTTGATTAAGTTGTGTGAACTCTTACAGTGGTAGACTAGCAGATGTAAGGGAAAGTAGGTGTAACGGTCTACCCATACGTAAGGTGCAAACACTTCTGAAAGACTGTGTCTTGGTCATCCGTTACTCAAACACCATGTAGTGCGAGTAATCCAACGGAGGAGATCAAGTCTTGTGGGAAAAGTGCACAAACCTCTGCAGAGTGTACAAACTGATCATGATTAGCCGTGTCCCCGGTTATGGACATCTTGAGTATCTAGTTCTTGGATTATCCCGTTGATCTCATCATGTTACTTTAATTAATCTTGTTGGGTTAATGATGATACTTAATTGGGATTGAGATGCTGTCAACCATCTCAATGTTTCACAACCACCATGATAGTTAAATAAAATTTATTCCTTTGAAGTAGGGAAAAACTGGCTTTTCGCAAAAACATTATAACCATAGAGTTTTTCCACCAGCCATATATGCATGTAGTGATAGCCTTTATTCATCATTTCTCTATGGTGTGAATTTGCCAGTACATTCAATGTACTGACCCGTTTTCGGGCTGCAACGTTTCATGTTGCAGGATATCTTACGACGAGTAAGAGATACGTTAGGGTTACGATTTCTACACTCAACTTTGCCGTTGGTGTTGATGGGAATCCACAACCTTGTTACTTCCGCTATTTGGATTGAGGTAATAGTATTTACGTTATTTTATACATGTGATTTACCTCTGTTATAAATCCTCGAGTACTGTGTGTGTCAGCATACCGATCCAGGGATGACACTTAAGCACAGAGACTTGATCCATTCGGGTCGGGTCGCTACAAGCGGCTAGGTATTTAAACCTGAGGACACACAGTCCCGGACACACAGTCCTCACCATATTCTCCTTGAGCTAAGGTCACACAGACCTCGCCCAATCACTCGTGGTAAGTCTTCAGGTGACTTCCAAACCTTCACAAACTCAGTCACTCGGCGATCCACAATTTCCTCTTGGATGCTCTAGACCATGATGCCTAACCGTCTGGAAGATGCACAGTCTTCAAAGGTAACAAGTGTCGGATCCATGCAGGATCAATCTCTTCAGTGATGCTCAATCACTTTGGGTTTGTAGGTGTTTGGGTTTGGGTTTCCTCACTTGATGATTTTCGCTCAAAGTCCTCGGAGGATGGGATGCTCTCAAATGACAAGTGTCAGTTTCTCTCGGAGCAGCCAGCCAGCCAGCTAGTGGTTGTAGGGGGCGGCTATTTATAGCCTAGGGAGCAGCCCGACATGATAAGACATAAATGCCCTTAAAGATATGATCGTCAGGTGGGTAGATATTTTGGGACAGTTGGCGCGTAGCACAGCAACGGTCGAATATTTGAGGCTCAAATTCCTCAGGGCTACATGTTCCTCACTTGTAGGCAATCCGCACTGGCGAATTCCTAATTCCTTAGTCAGAACAAATTCCTTAGAGACCAGAAGAACTTCGTCTCTGTCACTGAAGAAATTGACTGAACTGTATGAGATTTCCAATGGCTTCACTCGAAGGGATTGGTAGGTGTAGGATTTTGAGTTGAGCATCACATGGAAATTTTTCCTTAGTATTTCCTCGACCCCCTTTAATAGTACGGTGTTTCCTATGACTCAAGAAAGAGAAAATGAAACTACGAAAACAAAAGTCTTCATGCTTCATGTTCCTCGAATGAATACCAAGTCTTCAAGGTCACACCAATTTCTTCACTTTCAAAGTCTTCAGAAATCCAAAGTCTTCAGTTGAAGATATTCATTTTTAGGGGTCGACTTTCTCTGTTAATATCAAACTCCTCATAGACTTATAGACCTGTGTACACTCACAAATGCATCAGTCCCTTAACCTATAAGTCTTCAATACACCAAAATCACTAAGGGGCACTAGATGCACTTACAAGGAGTACCAGAAAATTGATCTTTCATAACAAGATTCAGCAAAGCAGTATTAATATCACAAGACTCCGCACTAGTGGCGGGAGGAGCAATTGGAGTGTCAATAAAATCATTGTTGTTGGTATATGAGAAATCACATAACTTGGTGTTCTCTTGAGTCATGATGACTACAACAAGATTGCACTCAAAAACAGATCCGGCAAGAAAACGGCGAATGGAAAAGAGGGGCCAATATAATTTTTGGCCTCATGAAGGAGAAAGTATCGCTCTAGCTTGGGGGAGGCTTAAGTCAATGTTATATTCGTGCCCCAATCATGAGCTCTCACTAGAAATTATTATTCAGATTATTTATGCTCGGCTTTCTCGAGATGATCAATCCATGCTCGATACTTCTTGTACTGGTTCTTTTATGAAGAAGACAATTGAATTCAGGTGGGGTCTTTTAGAGAGAATTAAACGCAACTCTGAAGATTGGGAACTCGACAATGGTAAAGAGTCGGGTATTAAGCTTAAGTTTGATTGTGTTAAATCTTTTATGAATACCGATGCCTTTCAGAAGTTTAGCACTAAATATGGACTTGACTCTAAGATAGTATCCTCTTTCTGTGAATCTGTTGCTGTTGGAAATATGCCCTAGAGGCAATAATAAAATGGTTATTATTATATTTCCTTGTTCATGATAATTGTCTATTGTTCATGCTATAATTGTGTTATCCGGAAATCGTAATACATGTGTGAATACATAGACCACAACATGTCCCTAGTGAGCCTCTAGTTGACTAGCTCGTTGATCAACAGATAGTCATGGTTTCCTGACTATGGACAATGGATGTCCTTGATAACGGGATCACATCATTAGGAGAATGATGTGATGGACAAGACCCAATCCTAAGCATAGCACAAGATCGTGTAGTTCGTTTGCTAGAGCTTTTCCAAATGTCAAGTATCATTTCCTTAGACCATGAGATTGTGCAACTCCCGGATACCATAGGAGTGCTTTGGGTGTGCCAAACGTCACAACGTAACTGGGTGGCTATAAAGGTGCACTACGGGTATCTCTGAAAGTGTCTGTTGGGTTGGCACGAATCGAGACTGGGATTTGTCACTCCGTATGACGGAGAGGTATCTCTGGGCCCACTCGGTAATGCATCATCATAATGAGCTCAATGTGACCAAGTGTTTGGTCATGGGATCATGCATTACGGTACGAGTAAAGTGACTTGCCGGTAACGAGATTGAACAAGGTATTGGGATACCGACGATCGAATCTCAGGCAAGTAACGTACCGATTGACAAAGGGAATTGTATACGGGATTGATTGAATCCTCGACATCGTGGTTCATCCGATGAGATCATCGTGGAACATGTGGGAGCCAACATGGGTATCTAGATCCCGCTGTTGGTTATTGACCGGAGAGTCGTCTCGGTCATGTCTGCATGTCTCCCGAACCCGTAGGGTCTACACACTTAAGGTTCGGTGACGCTAGAGTTGTAGATATATTAGTATGCGGTTAACCGAAAGTTGTTTGGAGTCCCGGATGAGATCCCGGACGTCACGAGGAGTTCCGGAATGGTCCGGAGGTAAAGATTTATATATGGGAAGTCCTATTTTGGCCACCGGAAAATGCTCGGGATTTTTCGGTATTGTACCGGGAAGGTTCTAGAAGGTTCCGAAGTGGGGCCCACCTGCATGGGGGGACCCACATGAACGTGGGTAGTGGGGGCAAGGCCCCACACCCCTGGTCAAGGCGCACCAAGATCCCACCTTAGAAGGAATAAGATCATATCCCGAAGGGATAAGATCAAGATCCCTAAAAAAGGGGGATAACAATCGGTGGGGAAGGGAAATGATGGGATTTCTTTCCCCCACCTTTGCCAACGCCCCAATGAACTTGGAGGGCAGGAAACCAGCCCCCTCCACCCCTATATATAGTGGGGAGGCGCATGGGAGCAACACCCCAAGCCCTGGCGCCTCCCTCCCTCCCGTGGCACCTCTTCCTCCCCGCTTGCGCTTGGCCAAGCCCTGCCGGGATCCCGCTACTTCCACCACCACGCCGTCCATCAACTTCTCCTCCCCCTTGCTGGATCAAGAAGGAGGAGACGTCCCTGCTCCGTACGTGTGTTGAACGCGGAGGTGCCGCCCGTTCGGCGCTAGGATCATCGGTGATTTGGATCACGACGAGTACGACTCCATCAACCCCGTTCTCTTGAATGCTTCCGCGCGCGATCTACAAGGGTATGTAGATGCATTCCCCTCTCTCTCGTTGCTAGATGACTCCATAGATTGATCTTGGTGATACGTAGAAAATTTTAAATTTCTGCTACGATCCCCAACAATGGCATCATGAGCTAGGTCTATGCGTAGTTTCTATGCACGAGTAGAACACAAACTTGTTGTGGGCGTAGATGTTGTCAATTTTCTTGCCACTACTAGTCTTATCTTGTTTCGGCGGCATCGTGGGATGAAGCGGCCCGGACCGACCTTACACGTACGCTTACGTGAGACAGGTTCCACCGACTGACATGCACTAGTTGCATAAGGTGGCTAGCGGGTGTCTGTCTCTCCCACTTTAGTCGAATCGAATTCGATGAAAAGGGTCCTTATGAAGGGTAAATAGAAGTTGGCATATCACGTTGTGGTTTTACGTAGGTAAGAAACGTTCTTGCTAGAAACCTATAGAAGCCACGTAAAAACATGCAACAACAATTAGAGGACGTCTAACTTGTTTTTGCAGCATATGCCTTGTGATGTGATATGGCCAAAAGGATGTGATGAATGAAATATATGTGATGTATGAGATTGATTATGTTCTTGTAATAGGAATCACGATTTGCATGTTGATGAGTATGACAACCGGCAGGAGCCCTAGGAGTTGTCTTTATTTTTTGTATGACCTGCGTGTCATTGAATAACGCCATGTAAATTACTTTACTTTATTGCTAAACACGTTAGCCATAGAAGTAGAAATAATCATTGGCGTGACAACTTCATGAAGACACGATGATGGAGATCATGGTGTCATGCCAGTGACGAAGATGATCATGGCGCCCCGAAGATGGAGATCAAAGGAGCAATATGATACTGGCCATATCATGTCACTATTTGATTGCATGTGATGTTTATCATGTTTTACATCTTATTTGCTTAGAACGACGGTAGCTTAAATAAGATGATCCCTCGCAATAATTTCAAGAAAGTGTTCCCCCTAACTGTGCACCGTTGCAAAGGTTCGTTGTTTCGAAGCACCACGTGATGATCGGGTGTGGTAGATTCTAACGTTCGAATACAACGGGTGTAAGCCAGATTTACACACGCAATACACTTAGGTTGACTTGAAGAGCCTAGCATGTACAGACATGGCCTCGGAACACGGAAGACCGAAAGGTCGAGCATGAGTCGTATAGAAGATACGATCAACATCAAGATGTTCATCGATGTTGACTAGTCCGTCTCACGTGATGATCGGACACGGCCTAGTTGACTCGGATCATGTTTCACTTAGATGACTAGAGGGATGTCTATCTGAGTGGGAGTTCATTGAATAATTTGATTAGATGAACTTAATTATCATGAACTTAGTCTAAAATCTTTACAATATGTCTTGTAGATCAAATGGCCCACGCTAATGTTGCCCTCAACTTCAACGCGTTCCTAGAGAAAACCAAGCTGAAAGATGATGGCAGCAACTATACGGACTGGGTCCGGAACCTGAGGATCATCCTCATAGCTGCCAAGAAAGATTATGTCCTAGAAGCACCGCTAGGTGACGCACCCATCCCAGAGAACCAAGACGTTATGAACGCTTGGCAGCAGCGTGCTGATGATTACTCCCTTGTTCAGTGCGGCATGCTTTACAGCTTAGAACCGGGGCTCCAAAAGCGTTTTGAGCAACACGGAGCATATGAGATGTTCGAAGAGCTGAAAATGGTTTTCCAAGCTCATGCCCGGGTCGAGAGATATGAAGTCTCCGACAAGTTCTTCAGTTGTAAGATGGAGGAAAATAGTTCTGTCAGTGAACACATACTCAAAATGTCTGGGTTACACAACCACTTGACTCAGCTGGGAGTTAATCTCCCGGATGACGCGGTCATTGACAGAATCCTTCAGTCGCTTCCACCGAGCTACAAGAGCTTTGTGATGAACTTCAATATGCAGGGGATGGAAAAGACCATTCCTGAGGTATATTCAATGCTGAAATCAACGGAGGTGGAGATCAAAAAGGAACATCAAGTGTTGATGGTGAATAAAACCACTAAGTTCAAGAAAGGCAAGGCTAAGAAGAACTTCAAGAAGGATGGCAAGGGAGTTGCCGCGCCCGGTAAGCCAGTTGCCGGGAAGAAGCCAAAGAATGGACCCAAGCCTGAGACTGAGTGCTTTTATTGCAAGGGAAGTGGTCACTGGAAGCGGAACTGCCCCAAGTACTTAGCGGACAAGAAGGCCAGCAACACCAAAGGTATATGTGATATACATGTTATTGATGTGTACCTTACCGGCACTCGTAGTAGCTCCTGGGTATTTGATACCGGTGCGGTTGCTCATATTTGTAACTCAAAGCAGGAGCTGCGGAATAAACGGAGACTGGCAAAGGACGAGGTGACGATGCACGTCGGGAATGGTTCCAAGGTCGATGTGATCGCCGTCGGCACGCTACCTCTACATTTACCTACGGGATTAGTTTTAAACCTCAATAATTGTTATTTAGTGCCAGCTTTGAGCATGAACATTGTATCAGGATCTCGTTTAATTCGAGATGGCTACTCATTTAAATCCGAGAATAATGGTTGTTCTATTTATATGAGAGATATGTTTCATGGTCATGCCCCGCTGGTTAATGGTTTATTCTTAATGAATCTCGAACGTAGTGTTACACATATTCATAGTGTGAATACCAAAAGATGTAAGGTTGATAATGATAGTCCCACATACTTGTGGCACTGCCGTCTTGGTCACATTGGTGTTAAACGCATGAAGAAGCTCCATGCAGATGGACTTTTGGAGTCTCTTGATTACGAATCATTTGACACGTGCGAACCATGCCTCATGGGTAAGATGACCAATACTCCGTTCTCCGGAACAATGGAGCGAGCAACCAACTTATTGGAAATCATACATACTGATGTGTGCGGTCCAATGAAGGTTGAGGCTCGCGGTGGCTATCGTTATGTTCTCACTCTCATTGATGACTTGAGTAGATATGGGTATGTCTACCTAATGAAACACAAGTCTGAGACCTTTGAAAAATTCAAGGAATTTCAGAGTGAGGTTGAGAATCAACGTGACAGGAAAATAAAGTTCTTACGATCTGATCATGGAGGGGAATATTTGAGTCACGAATTTGGCACACACTTAAGGAAATGTGGAATAGTTTCACAACTCAGGCCGCCTGGAACACCTCAGCGAAATGGTGTGTCCGAACGTCGTAATCGCACTCTATTGGATATGGTGCGATCTATGATGTCTCTTACCGATCTACCGCTCTCATTTTGGGGCTATGCTTTAGAGACTGCCGCATTCACTTTAAATAGGGCTCCGTCAAAATCCGTTGAGACGACACCGTATGAATTATGGTTTGGGAAGAAACCTAAGCTGTCGTTTCTAAAAGTTTGGGGATGCGATGCTTATGTCAAGAAACTTCAACCTGAAAAGCTCGAACCCAAGTCGGAAAAATGCGTCTTCATAGGATACCCTAAGGAAACCATTGGGTATACCTTCTACCTCAGATCCGAAGGCAAGATCTTTGTTGCCAAGAACGGGTCCTTTCTGGAGAAAGAGTTTCTCTCGAAAGAAGTAAGTGGGAGGAAAGTGGAACTTGATGAAGTACTACCTCTTGAACCGGAAAGTAGCGCAGCTCAGGAAGATGTTCCTGTGGTGCCTGCACTGACTAGAGAGGAAGCTAATGATGATGATGAAGGTACTTCGGATCAAGTTACTACCGAACTTCGTAGGTCCACGAGGACACGTTCCACACCAGAGTGGTATGGCAACCCTGTCCTGGAAATCATGTTGTTAGACATGCACCTTCGAACTATGAAGAAGCAATGGCGGGCCCAGATTCCAACAAATGGCTTGAAGCCATGCAATCCGAGATAGGATCCATGTATGAAAACAAAGTGTGGACTTTGACAGACTTGCCCGATGATCGGCGAGCGATAGAAAACAAATGGATCTTTAAGAAGAAGACGGACGCGAATGGTAATGTTACCATCTATAAAGCTCGACTTGTCGGTAAGGGTTATCGACAAGTTCAAGGGGTTGACTACGATGAGACTTTCTCACCCGTAGCGAAGCTGAAGTCCGTCCGAATCATGTTAGAAATTGCCCCATACTATGATTTTGAGATATGGCAAATGGACGTCAAAACGGCATTCCTTAACGGCTTTCTTAAGGAAGAATTGTATATGATGCAGCCGGAAGGTTTTGTCGATCCTAAGAATACTAACAAGGTATGCAAGCTCCGGCGCTCCATCTATGGGCTGGTGCAATCATCTCGGAGTTGGAACATTCGATTTGATGAGATGATCAAAGCGTTTGGGTTTACACAGACTTATGGAGAAGCCTGTGTTTACAAGAAAGTGAGTGGGAGCTCCGTAGCATTTCTCATATTATATGTGGATGACATACTGTTGATGGGAAATGATATAGAATTCTTGGGAAGCATAAGGCCTACTTGAACAAGTGTTTTTCAATGAAGGACCTTGGAGAAGCTGCTTATATATTAGGCATCAAGATCTATAGAGATAGATCAGACGCCTCATTGGTCTTTCACAAAGTGCGTACCTTGACAAGATATTGAAGAAGTTCAATAATGTATCAGTCCAAAGAAGGGGTTCTTGCATGTATTGCAAGGTGTGCAATTGAGCACGGCTCAATGCCCGACCACGGCAGAAGATAGAGAAAAGATGAGTGTCGTCCCCTATGCCTCGGCCATAGGGTCTATTAGTATGCCATGCTGTGTACCAGACCTGATGTAAACCTTGCCGTAAGTTTGGTAGGAAGGTACCAAAGTAATCCCGGCATGGAACACTGGACAGCGGTCAAGAATATCCTGAAGTACCTGAAGAGGACTAAGGATATTTTTCTCGTTTATGGAGGTGATGAAGAGCTCGTCGTAAAGGGTTACGTCGATGCTAGCTTCGACACAGATCTGGATGACTCTAAGTCACAACCGGATACGTGTATAATTTTGAATGGTGGGGCAATAAGCTGGTGCCAGTTGCAAGCAAAGCGTTGTGGCGGGATCTACATGTGAAGCGGAATACATGGCGGCCTCAGAGCAGCACAAGAAGCAATCTGGGTGAAGGAGTTCATTACCGACCTAGGAGTTATTCCCTAATGCGTCGGGCCCGATGACTCTCTTCTGTGACAACACTGGAACTATTGCCCTTGCCAAGGAGCCCAGGTTTCACAGGAAGACCAGGCATATCAAGCGTCGCTTCAACTCCATTCGGTGAAAAATGTTCAAAATGGAGACATAGATATTTGTAAAGTACATACGGACCTGAATGTAGCAGATCCGTTGACTAAACCTCTCCCTAGAGCAAAACATGATCAACACCAGAACTCTATGGGTGTTCGATCATCACAATGTAACTAGATTATTGACTCTAGTGCAAGTGGGAGACTGTTGGAAATATGCCCTAGAGGCAATAATAAAATGGTTATTATTATATTCCTTGTTCATGATAATTGTCTATTGTTCATGCTATAATTGTGTTATCCGGAAATCGTAATACATGTGTGAATACATAGACCACAACATGTCCCTAGTGAGCCTCTAGTTGACTAGCTCGTTGATCAACAGATAGTCATGGTTTCCTGACTATGGACATTGGATGTCATTGATAACGGGATCACATCATTAGGAGAATGATGTGATGGACAAGACCCAATCCTAAGCATAGCACAAGATCGTGTAGTTCGTTTGCTAGAGCTTTTCCAAATGTCAAGTATCATTTCCTTAGACCATGAGATTGTGCAACTCCCGGATACCATAGGAGTGCTTTGGTGTGCCAAACGTCACAACGTAACTGGGTGGCTATAAAGGTGCACTACGGGTATCTCCGAAAGTGTCTGTTGGGTTGGCACGAATCGAGACTGGGATTTGTCACTCCGTATGACGGAGAGGTATCTCTGGGCCCACTCGGTAATGCATCATCATAATGAGCTCAATGTGACCAAGTGTTTGGTCACGGGATCATTCCATTACGGTACGAGTAAAGTGACTTGCCGGTAACGAGATTGAACAAGGTATTGGGATACCGACGATCGAATCTCGGGCAAGTAACATACCGATTGACAAAGGGAATTGTATACGGGATTGATTGAATCCTCGACATCGTGGTTCATCCGATGAGATCATCGTGGAACATGTGGGAGCCAACATGGGTATCCAGATCACGCTGTTGGTTATTGACCGGAGAGTCGTCTCGGTCATGTCTGCATGTCTCCCGAACCCGTAGGGTCTACACACTTAAGGTTCGGTGACGCTAGAGTTGTAGAGATATTAGTATGCGGTTAACCGAAAGTTGTTCGAGTCCCAGATGAGATCCCGGACGTCACGAGGAGTTCCGGAATGGTCCGGAGGTAAAGGATTTATATATGGGAAGTCCTATTTTGGCCACCGGAAAATGTTCGGGATTTTTCGGTATTGTACCAGGAAGGTTCTAGAAGGTTTCCAAAGTGGGGCCCACCTGCATGGGGGGACCCACATGAACGTGGGTAGTGGGGGCAAGGCCCCACACCCCTGGTCAAGGCGCTCCAAGATCCCACCTTAGAAGGAATAAGATCATATCCGGAGGGATAGATTCAAGATCCCTAAAAAGGGGAATAACAATCGGTGGGGAAGGGAAATGATGGGATTTCTTTCCCCCACCTTTGCCAACGCCCCAATGGACTTGGAGGGCAAGAAACCAGCCCCCTCCACCCCTATATATAGTGGGGAGGCGCATGGGAGCAGCACCCAAGCCCTGGCGCCTCCCTCCCTCCCGTGACACCTCTTCCTCCCCGCTTGCGCTTGGCGAAGCCCTGCCGGGATCCCGCTACTTCCACCACCACGCCGTCGTGCTGCTGGATCTCCATCACTTTCCTCCCCCCTTGCTGGATCAAGAAGGAGGAGACGTCCCCGCTCCGTACGTGTGTTGAAATGCGGAGGTTGCCGTCCGTTCGGCGCTAGATCATCGTGATTTGGATCACGACGAGTACGACTCCATCAACCCCGTTCTCTTGAACGCTCCGCGCGCGATCTACAAGGGTATGTAGATGCACTCCCCTCTCTCTCGTTGCTAGATGACTCCATAGATTGATCTTGGTGATACGTAGAAAATTTTAAATTTCTGCTACGATCCCAACAGTTGCTACTCATGTTGATCTCCCTAAGGAGAAGTGGTTTAAATATCACCCACCTAATAAAAAGAAAGTTGTTGAACCGGTCATAGCTAAAGATGAAACTATTATTTACAATGTTGACCTAGTTGTGCCTACTGCTTATATTGAAAAGCCACCTTTCCCTGTTAGGATAAAGGAACATGCTAAAGTTTCAACTGTGGTTCGCGAAAGTAATATTAAAGAACCTAAACCTTTTGAGCAAATTAAAGTGGAACCTAGTGTTGCTATGTTTAAAGATCTCCTGGTAGAAAATACTAATGGGCATGTTATTTACTTTTGTGATGAAGCTGCTAGAATTGCCAAACCCGATGAAAAAGATAAATATAGACCCATAGTTGCCATGCTTGTTGTCTCAGTTAAAATAGGAGATCATTGTTATCATGGCTGATGTCTACTACGCAACCCTCTTCTTGGGGTCTCGTGTTGAGTCTCGAAGCGCAGAGTTTTGTAGGACAGTACCAAATTTCCCTCAAGTGGATGACCTAAGGTTTATCAATCCGTGGGAGGCGTAGGATGAAGATGGTCTCTCTCAAACAACCTTGCAACCAAATAACAAGGAGTCCCTTGTGTCCCCAACACACCCAATACAATGGTAAATTCTATAAGGGCACTAGTTCGGCAAAGAGATGGTGATACAAGTGTATGGATAATAGATATAGGTTTTTGTAATCTGAAAATATTAAAACAGCAAGGTAACTAGTAACAAAAGTGAGCGAAAACGGTTATTGCAATGCTTCGAAACAAGGCCTAGGGTTCATACTTTCACTAGTGCAAGTTCTCTCAACAATGATAACATAATTAGATCATATAACAATCCCTCAACGTGAAACAAAGAGTCACTCAAAAGTCACTAATGGCAGAGAACAAACGAAGAGATTATTGTAGGGTACGAAACCACCTCAAAGTTATTCTTTATGACCGATCTATTGGGCTATTCCTATAAGTGTCACAAACAGCCCTAGAGTTCATACTAAAATAACACCTTAAGATACACATCAACCAAAACCCTAATGTCACCTAGATACTCCAATGTCACCACAAGTATCCGCGGGTTTGATTATACAATATGCATCACACAATCTCAAATTCATCTATTCAAACCAACACAAAGAACTTCAAAGAGTGCCCCAAAGTTTCTACCGGAGAGTCAAGACGAAAACGTGTGCCAACCCCTATGCATAAGTTCACAAGGTCACAGAGCCCGCAAGTTGATCACCAAAACATACATCAAGTGGATCACGTGAATATCCTATTGTCACCAAAGATACGCACATGCAAGACATACATCAAGTGTTCTCAAATCCTTAAAGAGTCAATCCGATAAGATAACTTCAAAGGGAAAACTCAATCCATTACAAGAAGGTAGAGGGGGAGAAGCATCATAAGATCCAACTATAATAGCAAAGCTGGCGGTACATCAAGATCATGCCAAATCAAGAACACGAGAGAGAGAGAGAGATCAAACACATAGCTACTGGTACATACCCTTAGCCCCGAGGGTGAACTACTCCCTCCTCGTCATGGAGAGCACCGGGATGATGAAGATGGCCACCAGTGATGATTTCCCGCTCTGGCAGGGTGCCGGAACAGGGTCCCGATTGGTTTTTGGTGGCTACAGAGGCTTGCGGCATCGGAACTCCCGATCTAGGTTTTGTTCTGGAGGTTTTGGGATTTATAGAAGGTGTTGGCGTCAGGAACAAGTCAAGGGGGCCAACGAGGTGACGACAAGGACGGAGGGCGCGCCCTAGGGGGTGGGGGTGCCCTCCACCCTTATGGTGGCCTCAGGACTCTTCTCCAAAATCTTTTCGTTCCTGTATTTTTTATATTTTCCAAAAATATTCTTTGTAAATTTTCAGGTCCATTGGACTCCGTTTGATATTCCTTTTCTGCGAAACTCAAAACAAGGAAAAAACAGAAACTGGCACTGGGCTCTAGGTTAGGGCCGGTTCTTTTGCTAGCTTTTTTGGGCTTCCAGAATAAGCTGCCCCCTACCCAGTCTTAACTACTAGGCTTCTAAAAATATATATTTGATTGGGCTTCCAGAATAAGCTAGGTAGGGGGCACCTTTTTGCAGCTTATTCTAAAAGCCACGAAAAGAACTGGCCCTTAATAGGTTAGTCCCAAAAATCATATAAAATAGCATATAAATGCATATAAAACATCCAAGATGGATAATATAATAGCATGGAACAATCAAAAATTATAGATACGTTGGAGACGTATCAAGCATCCCCAAGCTTAATTCCTGGTCGTCCTCGAGTAGGTAAATTATAAAAACAAATTTTTTGATGTGGAATGCTACCTAGCATATTTATCCATATAATTTCTTTATTGTGACATGAATGTTCAGATCCATAAGATTCAAAACAAAACTTTAATATTGACATAAAAACAATAATTCTTCAAGCATACTAACAACAATTATGTCTTCTCAAAATAACATGGCCAAAGAAAGCTTATCCCTACAAAATCATATAATCTGGCTATGCTCCATCTTCATCACACAAAATACTTAAATCATGCACAACCCCGATGACAAGCCAAGCAATTGTTTCATACTATTGATGTTCTCAAACTTTTTCAACTTTCACACAATACATGAGCGTGAGCCATGGACATAGCACTATAGGTGGAATAGAATATGGTGGTTGTGGAGAAGACAAAGAGAAGGAGATAGTCTCACATCAACTAGGTGTATCAACGGGCTATGGAGATGCCCATCGATAGATATCAATGTGAGTGAGTAGGGATTGCCATGCAACGGATGCACTAGAGCTATAAGTTTATGAAAGCTCAAAAAGGAACTAAGTGGGTGTGCATCCAACTCGCTAGCTCACGAAGACCTAGGGCAATTTGAGGAAGCCCATCATTGGAATATACAAGCCAAGTTCTATAATGAAAAATTCCCACTAGTATATGAAAGTGATAACATAGGAGACTCTCTATCATGAAGATCATGGTGCTACTTTGAAGCACAAGTGTGGTAAAAGGATAGTAGCATTGCCCCTTCACTACTGGAATCAGCTAATTTGCCATCTGCCAGCTCTTTGCCGTCTGCTAGCTGACGGCAAAGAAGCTCTTTGCCATCAGCTACACGTAAGCGGACGGCAAAGAAAAGGCTGACGGCAAAGAAGCTCTTTGCCATCAGCCACCTCTTTGCCGTCCGCCAGCAGACGGCAAAGAACCTTTGCCGTCCGCTGGCAGACGGCAAAGAGTGTGGTGGCCCCCACCCCCGCTCTTTTGAAAAAATCTTAACGGCCCACCTCTTTGCCGTCCGCTAGCAGACGGCAAAGAGGCAACAAGGCGGACGGCAAAGAATTAATTAGTGTAGGTTATTTAGTTTAATTAGTTTAGGTTTAATTAGTTTAAATAGTTTAGTTTTAATTAGTTTAGGTTTTTAGTTTAGGTTTAGGTTAAGTAGAAGGGGGAAGAAGAAGAAGAAGAAGAAGAAGAAGAAGAAGAAGAAGAAGAAGAAGAAGAAGAAGAAGAAGAAGAAGAAGAAGAAGAAGAAGAAGAAGAAGAAGAAGAAGAGGAGGAGGAGGAGGAGGAGGAGGAGGAAGAAGAAGAAGAAGAAGAAGAAGAAGAAGAAGAAGAAGAAGAAGAAGAAGAAGAAGAAGAAGAAGAAGAAGAAGAGAAGAAGAAGAAGAAGAAGAAGAAGAAGAAGAAGAAGAAGAAGAAGAAGAAGAAGAAGAAGAAGAAGAAGAAGAAGAAGAAGAAGAAGAAGAAGAAGAAGAAGAAGAAAGAGGAGGAGGAGGAGGAGGAGGAGGAGGAGGAGGAAGAGAGAAGAGAAGAAGAAGAAGAAGAAGAAGAAGAAGAAGAAGAAGAAGAAGAAGAAGAAGAAGAAGAAGAAGAAGAAGAAGAAGAAGAAGAAGAAGAAGAAGAAGAAGAAGAAGAAGAAGAAGAAGAAGAAGAAGAAGAAGAAGAAGAAGAAGAAGAAGAAGAAGAAGAAGAAGAAGAAGAAGAAGAGGAGGAGGAGGAGGAGGAGGAGGAGGAGGAGGAGGAGAAAGAAGAAGAAGAAGAAGACGGGGGATGAGAAGAAGTAGAAGAATGAGAAGAAGTAGAAGTAGTAGAAGAATGAGAAGACCCCCTGACCCCCAACCCCGACACCACACCCCGACCCTGAGCCTGACCCGACACCCCGACCCCGACACCGACACGGCACCCCGACCCCGACCCGGCACCCCGACCCGACACCCCGACCCCGAGACTCCAACCCCGACACGGCACCCCGAGACCGACACGACACCCCGACCCCGACACGGCACCCCGAGACCGACACGACACCCCGACCCCTGACACGACACCCCCCGACACCCCGACACCCCGACCCCGAGACCCCGACCCCGACCCCGACCCCGACCCCGACACCCCGACCCCGAGCCTGACCCGACACCCGACCCGACACCGACACGGCACCCCGACCCCGACCCGGCACCCCGACCCGACACCCCGACCCCGAGACCCCGACCCCGACACGGCACCCCGAGACCGACACGACACCCCGACCCCCGACACCTCCCGAAAAGGTGTTCTTTGGCCTTCCAGAAGCCGACGGGGTCATATATTTGTGAATTATTAGTTAGGTCATATATCTTTCGATTTTGTTATGAAAAACATCATATATAATTGTGTTGATCGGGTAGTTTTAAATGTGCAGTTGTTTCATCGCTGCGAGGTTTGGTGTTCGACGACCTCGCCGTGCGTTTGACGAGCTCTGCCCCTTCGTTCGTGGGTGAGCACAAATGACATGTCCTCCTCCCCCATTAATTATTTGATCTATTCCGATGAAACTTGATAGCTAGATATATATGTGTCTTGAATCATCAGTATGCGTAACCAATATGTGTCTCCCGTTCGAAAGCGTCATAGTTATAAATATGCATGCATTTGCATATTTATAACCTTGATTCTTTCGAATTGTCCAACGCTATCCATGGACAGCCCGAGTATGTTTAGATTGGGTTCGTTTTCCCATATGCTTTGCTCCGGATCCGACGCATAAATTTCGTCAGTGCCTCCCCTGTTGTTCTCCGGGTACACATCCTCTCTGTTTATTGCAGAGACGTGTATCAGGAGAACAGCGGGGAGGTGCTGCCGAAATTTTGCGTAGGATCCGGGGCATAGCATGGGAAAATGAACCCAATCTAAACATACTCGGGTGGGATTAGGACCTATCATTACCTATTAGAGTGTAGGTTGCATGGACGTAATAAAATTGACAAAGTAGATCAACTGATGAATACATACATGCTGAATTATATATATATATATTTGTTGTGTGTCTAGTAGCTCTGAAAGTCAAGATGAGTGATCGTGCGTGGATGTACACCGGTCACACTGGTCAGAACAAATGGAGCACTGAATGGTTCACAAAAACCAAGGGGTTTGTGCGAGCCGCATTTGCAAATGGCCAGAGGAAAACCTGGTGCCCCTGTTTACGGTGCGGCAATTGGGAAAAGAGGACAGAGGCTGAAATGGGCAAACACCTGCAGAAGAGTGGTTTTACGCCCGATTATACGGTGTGGACATTTCATGGTGAGTCTGCCCAACGTGACCGAGCTGAGGTGGATCGTCGTCGCACCGACGAGCATGGTACCGGGATGGAAAACATGGTGCAAGACTTTGATGATGCTCGGGATTCGGACGAGGAGATGGAGGAATCTGCAAAGGCCTTCAATGAAATGTTGGAGTCTTCAAAACGTCCGCTCCATGAGCACACTGAGCTTTGTCAGTTGGATGCCATCTCACAAGTAATGGCTCTGAAGGCTCAGTTCAACTTGGGCAGAGAATGCTACGATGCAATGATGACAGTATTTGGACGCTTTCTACCCAAAGGCCATGTAATGCCTGCAAACCTGTACCAGTCGGACAAAATCCTCCGTGCACTGAAGATGCCCTATGATAAGATACATGCCTGTGAGAAAGGATGTGTCTTGTTTAGGCTTGACTATGCGGACTTGAACTATTGTCCCATTTGCAAGTCTTCCAGGTATGTTGTGGTAGACAACGGTATGGGTGAGAAGACACAGACCAAAATCCCCGTTAGTGTTCTTCGGTATATGCCAATCGTACCAAGACTTCAACGTCTTTTCATGGTCGAAGAGACGGCCAGACAGATGACATGGCACAAAACGGGCAAAAGAACCGAACTAGATGCAGATGGGAATCTGATGATTGTACACACATCGGATGGTGTTGCGTGGAAAAAGTTTGATGAATTACATGGTGACAAAGCGGCAGATCCGAGGCATCCTCGAGTCGGCATCAGCACGGATGGGTTCAGTGTGTTTGGTATGACGGCAGCCCAATACAGTTGTTGGCCCGTATTTGTCTTTCCACTCAATCTCCCCCCCGGACAGATTATGCAAAGAAAGAACATTTTCCTGACGTTGATAATTCCAGGGCCCAACTATCCGGGGAAAAATATGAATGTGTACATGCAACCGCTTAAGGACGAATTGCAAGAAGCCTGGGATAATGGGTTCAAGACATACGATGCCTATAGCAAACGGAACTTCATAATGCGTGTCTGGTACATGTACTCGACGCATGACTTGCCGGCGTATGCGCTATTCGTTGGCTGGTGTGTGCATGGAAGGTTCCCGTGCCCCACATGCAAGGGAGCTCTTGAGTTTCGTTGGCTTCAGGCCGGTCGCAAGTTTTCTTGCTTCGACATGCATAGACAGTTCCTGAATCCTCGCCATAAGTTCAGGAAAGACAAGAAGAACTTCATCAGAGGTAGAGTTGTCAAAAACTCTGCACCACATGCATTGACAGGCCAACAGACCCTGGATCAGTTAAACGCTCTCGAGCCAGATCCAGAGCGTCCAGGGTACTTCAAGGGGTATAATTCTAAGCACGCCTGGACTCACAAAACATGCTTATGGGATCTGCCTTACTTCAAAGACCTCCTTTGCCCACACAACATCGACGTGATGCACACTGAGAAGAATATCGCCGAGGCACTTTTTGGTACATTGTTCGGCATAGATGGGAAGTCAAAGGATAATACTAAGGCTAGAGTCGATCTGGAGGCGCTATGTGATAGGCCGTTACAAAACATGAAAGAACCGAAAGGAAAGCAGAACTGGACGAAGCCAAAGGCATGGTTCAATCTTGGAAGGCCAGCTATGAGGGAAATTATCTTGTGGGTGAAAATGCAGTTGATGTTCCCCGATGGGTATGCAGCGAATCTACAGAGGGGAGCCAGTCTTGATAAATTGAAGATATTTGGTCTCAAGAGTCATGATTGGCACATATGGATTGAGCGGGTAATGCCGGTGATGTTGCGTGGCTTCATCCCTGAGGATGAATGGCTAGTACTGGCAGAACTCAGCTATTTCTTCCGTGTTCTTTGTGCGAAAGAACTATCGCCTGGCGTGCTAGAAGAAATGGAAGAGTTGGCGCCGGAGTTGATCTGCAAGTTAGAGAAGATCTTTCCACCGGGCTTCTTTAATCCAATGCAACATTTGATTTTGCATCTCCCGACCGAGGCAAGATTGGGGGGGCCCGTGCAAAATCGTTGGTGCTACCCAACTGAGAGGATGCAGAAGACGCTTCGACAAAAATGTAAAAATAAACGTAGAATTGAAGCATCGATGGCTGAGGCATTCATCACTGAGGAGGCGGCAAACTTCGTGACAGCACACTACGAAGCCAAAAATCGTCATTTGCATAATCCGAAGCCTCGGTACAATGCTGACGACCCTAAAAAGGGTGGATCCAACCTCAGCCTATTCAAAGGGAATCTCGCACCAGCCAGTGTTTCAAATCCAGTATCTTTGGATAACGAACAATGGCGGACCATTTCGTTGTATATCTTCAACAACCTGATAGAAGTGCGGCCGTACATCGAGTAAGTTCTCGGTACATAGTTTCGCAACTTCTATTTCCTTTGAACTGCTCTTATTCCTGGATATTTCATACAGTCGATACGTCGCCTTATTCTCGTATGGAGCGGTGATCCAAAAGGATTCTGTCGAAGAGTATGAGCTTCTCGCAAAGCAAGGAGGCGGCTATCCCGGTTTCATCTCTTGGTTCAAACAAACGGTAATTTCTATTAGACTTGTAGGCTAATTTGTAGGCGGCTATCCCGGTTTCATTCGCTAATTTGTGCGTAATGCAACAATCCTTTCATATTAAACTTGTAGGCTAATTCAGAGTCTATGGACGCCGAATTGAGACAAGTCGCTAATGGTTTTGACTATAAGGTCCGTTCATTTGACAAATACGACATCAACGGGTATCGCTTTCGTACCTATGGCAAAGAGCTATCTATGGCCGACCGAAAGTCTACAAATTGTTGTGTATCTGCTATCGGCGAAGGAGGTACCGAGTATTATGGGAGAGTTGAAGCAATTTATGAACTTCTATTCTATGGTGAAAACCCACCGAATGTCGTAGTCTTCAAATGTTATTGGTTTCAGCCGAAGGAGACTAGAAGGACTCATGAACATATAGGGCTAGTTGAAATCAACCAAAGCACCCATTTAGATGTTCCTGATGTCTATATTACGGCTCAACAGGCGACCCAAGTATTCTATCTACCGTGGGCCTGCCAAACTAATCCAAATCTGAAAGGTTGGGATGTCGTTTATGAAGTGCCGCCACGTGCTAGACTATCTCCCCCAAAGGAAGAGGATTATGAACCTCACATTAACCCAGACACATATGAAGGAGAATTCTTCCAAGAGACACGTCTTTCCAAAAAGCGTTTCAAGAACCGCTATACTTCACCCCAAAACATTGAAGTAGACAGCGACAGTGAATCCGACATCACCCCAGAGGAGGAACAAGAAGAGCCGGAACAAGAAGAGGTTACTGCTGCGGATGACCTGTCATTGCTTCACCGATTACGTCAAGGTGGCCTTGCACATGTTGATGCCACTGAACCCTATGAGCCCGTCATTGATTATAGTGATGATGATGATTATGCATTTATTGATGATACTGATCGAGATTATTAGTAGTGTCAGGTATTAAATTTTTTAATGTTGTACTTGATGATGATACACTTAAGTGATACACATATTATTATTCATGTCGGTCTTTTTTTTATGTTGTACTAATTTCGTTTACTGTTTGTCATGGCAGGTGTTGAAAGATGGTGGGCGCTGGTCGGGAGCGCGCCAAGGCCCCTTCTTCGTCGGCGCGTGGTCTGAGGTCTTCGATTCCAGACGTACCTCTCCGCCGAGCGTTGCTGGACAGTATGTCCACACCGCCGGGCCCTTCTTCGTCGACCGCGGTGCCCAGCAGGGGACGAGGTAGGAAGAGAGGAGGTGGGGCACGTGGTCGCGGGAGAGGAGGTAGGGTGACTGCTAGGGCACCTTCCTCGCCGCCACCCCCAGCTGTTTCACCCGAGCACGTGACTGCTAGGGTGGACTCGTCCGAGGAGGAGGCTACACGGACTCCGGTCCACGAGCCTCCGGTCCACGGGTCTTGGGCCCACGAGCCTCGGGTCGACTGGCCTTCGGCCCATGAGAGTTCGGCCCACGAGACCCCGGAGGAGCACACGTCCGGATGGGGTACCTGGCCGGATCAGCCCGAGGAGCCGAGTGGCCATGCTGGTGATGGCGGGGAGCCGACTGATCTTGAGGAGGAGGGTGGCACCGTGTACCAGCGTGGTGCTACACGGCTCCCGTCCGTGCCGGCGACCCGCGAGCAGAGGTGGTTGATCTTCCCTGATGGGGAGAGGTACGTAAGTGCATTTAATATTTTTGTACCTTCTGCATTCACGTTTCTTCAAATAACTAATGCGTTGGCCTTGTCATGCTGCAGGGGTTGGGACCACCATCATAGTGTCCGCCGGCCCAACTCCGTCCTTGGAGTTCTTTGCCGGCAAAACTTCCCGGGGTTTGTCACGTTGCCTGGTGAGGGTCGGCTTCCAGAGCTTGGGTTGAGCTGGGAGCACTACGTGGCTGCCCCGGCCCCGCCGGATGTCATTATCGACGGTGTCTTGTGCGACACGAGGGCAGACATGGTGATCAGGACGTTCTGGGTAATTTCTCCTTTACACATTTCAAAATCTTCAACTAGCTAGTTATTAATTGTACTAATCAATATTGTCTCATTTGATTGCAGACATTCTACAGGTGTGAGGAGGGATACGAGGAGGACAGCGCAAATGTTATCCAGAACGTCTGCAAGCGCCTACTCCAGAACTTACGGCACGAGGCTCGGGTGCAGGCTGTTCGAGACTACTACGCCTTGCGTGGTATCAAGAAGACCAAGCCGGCGTGCCGCGATAAGTTCCTGAGTAAGGAGCAGTACATGAAGGTAATTCTTAAGGCCTTCTACTTAAGTTCCTTCATTTAGTAATTCTTAGCCGTAGCGCTCAAGTTTCTATTTGCTAACTTAGGCGCCTCCGAGATGGTGTGCGGATCGGATGGATTGTTGGGAGGTGTTGGTCGATGAGTGGTGCTCACAAGAATGGCTAGCCCTCCACAACCAGGCCAAGGACAAACGTGCCCAAATGGAAGGTGTGCCACACCATCAAGGCAGCTCCAACTTATATCAGTTCGGGCGCAACTGGGTATGTGGTTTGCTTCATGATTCATGCAATTCATTCATCATGCTAGCTTGAGCCCTTTAATTACTAATTTTCATTGTTTCTCTCTTTCAGGCACGCCACAATAAGGCGGATAAGGTGCCAGAGGTGTACGACCTGTATGCCATGGCCCACACTGGCTCTTTCAAGAAAGTCAAGGCTTTCTCTCAGTCTGACCTCGATGATGCAAACAACTTCACCAACATCTCCTCCCACAACAAGCTCGTGAGATATAGAGATGAGGGGAAGGCGAGGAAAGGGGAGGACTTTAACCCGAGCCAGGGTCCCATTGATCCAGAGCTGGTGATGATATCTGGTGGCGGGAGGTCCCATGGCTCCATAGCCATTGGAGATGGACTTATCCGTTGTCCTAGCACTCTCCCGGAGATCAAGGCGCGCCAGTCGAGCTCCGCTCCTGAGATAAGGCCTCGTGAACGGCCAGTGCAACTCGCCATCAAGGTTAGTGATACGTACTCAGTTATCTTTCTCCATTACATTGTGTGCGCTTCCATCAATGATTACAAATGGTCATGTGAGTGGTGTTGCAGGCTGCTATACAGACTGAGAGAGATAGAACGGAGAAACTTCTGGCGGAGGCGGCGGAGAGGCAGCGGGAGATGGAGGAGAGGACGAGAAAGATGATGGAGGAGGAGAGGGCACGGAATGACATGCAGGCAAGGGCCATGTACGAGCTCCTTGTGGTAAGTTTCTTCTGCAGATTACTTGCTAGTCTTAACATTTGAGTCTCATTACTAACTAGTATGACTCTGTTCTGAAAACCAAATGTGCAGTCTGTGTGCGAGAAGTCCGGTCAGCCCGCTCCGCCGATGCCAGTGATTGCTCCTGGGAGCACGGTGAGTTTAGTTTGAATGGACATTACTTGGTAGTCTTAACATTTGAGTGTCGTAATGCTAACGAGACATTGGAAATGATCTTTGGTGCAGCTTAACTCCAGAAACGCATCGCACGATCCTTCTCCAGGTAGCGGCACTAGCCACCCCGCTCCTACACCTCCCTGATCACGGTAAGTTTCTCTAGTGTTTTGCTTAACAAATGCATAAAGACCTAGACTTAGCTTTATTTCCTCCTATATGCTTACCATAATGACCTAGAGTTAGCTTATTTTCCTCCAAAATGACCCATTTTACCTAGGTTAGCTTATAAATGATGCAGTTCATCCAAGTTAGCTCAAAAATGACCCCTTTTACCTAGATTAGCTCCTAAATGATCCATTTTACCTACGTTAGCTTTAAAATGGTCCATTTCACCTACGTTAACTCCAAAATGACCCATCTTACCTAGGTTATCTCATAAACGATCCATTTCAACTAATTTAGCTCATAAACGAACCATTTGACCTAAGTGAGCTAAAAACGATCCATTTCACCTAAATTAGCTCTTAAATGATCCATTTCACCTAAGTTAGCTGAAAAAGATCCATTTCAACTAAATTAGCTCAAAAATGATCCATTTCAACAAAGTTAGCTCAAAACCGATCCATTTCAACAAAGTTAGCTCAAAAACGATCCATTTGACCTAAGTGAGCTAAAAAACGATCCATTCACCTTAGTTACCTCAAAAACGATCCATTTCACCTTAGTTACCTAAAAAATGATCCATTTCTAACTTTCTTATTTTGCCATTTTGCAGATTTCATTATGTGCTGGATGGAGTGCTTGTTCTACTCTTCTTCTTCTTGTCTTCTTCTCATTCTAGTCACCTTAGCTATGGAGTGATTCTTTATGTATGGATGGAACTTGTTTATGTATGAAATGATGGATGGAACTTGTTTATGTATGAAATGATGTATGAACTTGTTTATGTGATGAATGCCTGTGAAATATATCTATATGTCATATATATTTTCTGTGCAAATTGTGGGATTTAACAAAAAACAGAAAAAACAGACAATATGCAGGCTCTTTGCCGTCTGCCACCGACGGCAAAGAGCTCTTTGCCGTCTGCCGCAGACGGCAAAGAAGCCACGTGGCAGCCAACTGTGCTTCCTGGGAGATGACCCATTTGGTCAGTTTGCCTACAGTGGCAGACGACAAAGACTTTGCCGTCCGTGGCAGACGGCAAAGAACCTGCACTTTGCCATCAGTGGCAGACGGCAAAGAACCTGCCATCTAGTGACGTGTAGATGACATCATAAGGCGGACGGCAAAGACCAGAGAAATTTTGCCGTCCGCGGCGACGGCAAAGGTCTGCCGTTAGCCACTGAACGGACTGACAGCGCAATTATTGCCGTCCACCCTCTTTGCCGTCCGCCGCAGACGGCAAAGGCTCTTTGCCGTCCGCCGCCAGGAAGCAGACGGCAAAGCAGCTGTTTACCGTAGCCTTCTTTGCCGGAGCCTTTTGCCGTCCGCGGCTGACGGCAAAGGTCTTTGCCATCCGCGGCTGACGGCAAAGGTCTTTGCCGTCCGCCTTTCGAGCCTTTGCCGTCCGTCGTGGCAGACGGCAAAGTAGCTGTTTCCTGTAGTGCTTCTCTCTTTTTCTCTCATTTTTTTGGGGTCTCTCTTTATTTTGCCTCTTTTTTTCGCCCGGAGTCTCATCCCGAATTGTGGGGGAATCATAGTCTCCGTCATCCTTTCCTCACATGGGACAATGCTCTAATAATGAATATCATCGCACTTATATTTACTTACAACTCAAGAATTACAACTCGATACTTAGAACAAAATATGACTCTATATGCCTCCGGCGGTGTATCGGGATGTGCAATGAATCAAGAGTGACATGTATGAAATAATCATTAACGGTGGCGTTGCCACAAATACGAGGTCAACTACATGATCATGGAAAGCAATATGACAATGATGGAACGTGTTACAATAAATGGAACGGTGGAACTTGCATGGCAATATATCTCGGAATGGCTATGGAAATGCCATAATAGGTAGGTATGGTGGTTGTTTTGAGGAAGGTATATGGTGGGTGTATGGTACCAGCGAAAGTTGCGCGACACTAGAGAGGCTAGCGATGGTGGAATGGTGAGAGTGCGTATAATCCATGGACTCAACATTAGTCATAGAGAACTCATATACTTACTGCAAAAATCTATTAGTTATCGAAACGAAGTACTGCAGCATGCTCCTAGGGGGATAGATTGGTAGGAAAATGAAGGAAATATGCCCTAGAGGCAATAATAAAGTTATTATTTATTTTCTTATTTCATGATAAATGTTTATTATTCATGCTAGAATTGTATTAACCGGAAGCTTAGTACATGTGTGAATACATAGACAAACATAGTGTCCCTAGTATGCCTCTACTTGACTAGCTCGTTAATCAAAGATGGTTAAGTTTCCTAGCCATAGACATGTGTTGTCATTTGATGAACGGGACCACATCATTAGAGAATGATGTGATGGACAAGACCCATCCGTTAGCTTAGCACTATGATCGTTTAGTTTATTGCTATTGCTTTCTTCATGACTTATACATGTTCCTATGACTATGACATTATGCAACTCCCGAATACTGGAGGAACACTTAGTGTGCTATCAAACGTCACAACGTAACTAGGTGATTATAAAGATGCTCTACAGGTGTCTCCGATGGTGTTTGTTGAGTTGGCATAGATCGAGATTAGGATTTGTCACTCCGATTGTCGGAGAGGTATCTCTGGGCCCTCTCGGTAATGCACATCACTATAAGCCTTGCAAGCAATGTGACTAATGAGTTAGTTGCAGGATGATGCATTACGGAACGAGTAAAGAGACTTTCTGGTAATGAGATTGAACTAGGTATGGTGATACGGACGATCGAATCTCGGGCAAGTAACATACCGATGACAAAGGGAACAATGTATGTTGTTATGCCATTTGACCGATAAAGATCTTCGTAGAATATGTAGGAGCCAATATGAGCACCCAGGTTCCGCTATTGGTTATTGACCGGAGATGTGTCTCGGTCATGTCTACATAGTTCTCGAACCCGTAGGGTCCGCACACTTAACGTTCGATGACGATTTGTATTATGAGTTATGTGATTTGATGTACCGAAGGTTGTTCGGAGTCCCGGATGAGATCACAGACACGATGAGGAGTCTCTAAATGGTCGAGACATAAAGATCGATATATTGGAAGGCTATATTCGGACATCAGAAAGGTTCCGAGTGATTCGGGTATTTTTCGGAGTACCGGAGAGTTACAGGAATTCGCCGGGGGGGTCAATGGGCCTTCATGGGCCTTAGTGGAAATAGAGGGCAGCAAGGAAGTGTGGGGTGCGCCCCCCTAGGCCCAAACCGAATTATTTTAGGGCTTTGGGGGCCGGCCCCCTCTTTCCTTCTCCGCTCCTCCTCTTTCCTTCCCCTCCTAGTTGGACTAGGAAAGGAGGAACCTACTCCTAGTAGGAGTAGGATTCCCCCCTTGTGGCGCACCCTATGAGGCCGCCGGCCCCCTCCCCTTGCTCCTTTATATACGTGGCCAGGGGGCACCCCAAAGACACACAAGTTGACATTGTCTTAGCCGTGCGCGGTGCCCCCTCCACCATAATCCACCTCGGTCATACCATTGCAGTGCTTAGGCGAAGCCCTGCGTCGATAACTTCATCATCACCGTCATCACGTCGTCGTGCTGACGAAGCTCTCCCTCGACACTCAGCTGGATCGGGAGTTCGTGGGACGTCACCGAGCTAAACGTGTGCAGATCGCGGAGGTGCCGTACTTCCGGTACTAGGATCGGTCGGATCATGAAGACGTACGACTACATCAACCGCGTTGTCATAACGCTTCCGCTTTCGGTCTACGAGGGTATGTAGACAACACTCTCCCCTCTCGTTGTTATGCATCACCTAGATGGATCTTGCGTGTGCGTAGGAATTTTCTTGAAATTACTGCGTTCCCCAACAGTGACATCCGAGCCAGGTCTATGCATAGATGTTATATGCACGATTAGAACACAAAGAGTTGTGGGCGATAATAGTCATACTGCTTACCAGCATGTCATACTTCGATTTGGCGGTATTGTTGGATGAAGCGGCCCGAACCGACATTACGCGTACGCTTACGCGAGACTGGTTCTACCGATGTGCTTCGCACACAGGTGGCTGGCGGGTGTCAGTTTCTCCATCTTTAGTTGAATCGAGTGTGACTACGCCTGGTCCTTGTTGAAGGTTAAAACAGCACACTTTGACGAAAAATCGTTGTGGTTTTGATGCGTAGGTAAGAACGGTTTTTGCTAAGCCCATAGCAGCCACGTAAAACTTGCAACAACAAAGTAGAGGACATCTAACTTGTTTTTGCAGGGCTTGTTGTGATGTGATATGGTCAAGACATGATGAGATATAAGTTGTTGTATGAGATGATCATGTTTTGTTGAAGTTATCGGCAACTGGCAGAAGCCTTATGGTTGTCTCTTTATTGCATAAGATGCAAGCGCCAAATAATTGCTTTACTTTATCGCTATAAGATAGCAATAGTTGCAAGAGCAATAGTCGGCGAGACGACCATGTGACGACATGTTGATAGAGATCAAGATGATGGAGATCATGGTTTCATGCCGGTGACGATAGAGATCATGGCGGTACTTTGGAGATGGAGATCAACGGCGCAAGATGATCATGGCCATATCATGTCACATATTTTGATTGCATGTGATGTTTATCCTTTATGCATCTTATTTTTCTTAGTACGGCGGTAGCATTATAAGATGATCTCTCACTAAATTTCAAGGTATAAGTGTTCTCCCTGAGTATGCACCATTGCGACAGTTCGTCGTGCCGAGACACCACGTGATGATCGGGTGCGATAAGCTCTACGTTCACATACAATGGGTGCAAGCCAGTTTTGCACAAGCGGAATACTCGGGTTAAACTTGACAAGCCTAGCATATGCAGATATGGCCTCGAAACACTGGAGACCGAAAGGTCGAGCGTGAATCATATAGTAGATATGATCAACATAGTGATGTTCACCATTGAAAACTACTCCATCTCACGTGATGATCAGACATGGATTAGTTGATTTGGATCACGTGATCATTTAGATGACTAGAGGGATGTCTATCTAAGTGGGAGTTCTTAAGTAATATGATTAATTGAACTTCAATTTATCATGAACTTAGTCCTGGTAGTATTAGCATATCTATGTTGTAGATCAATAGCTCGCGATGTAGCTCCCCATTTATTTTTTATATGTTCCTAGATAAATATAAGTTGAAAGATGATAGTAGCAATGATGCGGACTTGGTCCGTGATCTGAGGATTTTCCTCATTGCTGCACAGAAAAATTATGTCCTTGATGCACCGCTAGGTGACAGAACTATTGCAGGAGCAGATGCAGACGTTATGGATGTTTTGACAAGCTCGGTATGATGACTACTTGATAGTTTAGTGCACCATGCTTTACGGCTTAGAACCGGGACTTCAAAAATGTTTCAAATGCCACGGAGCATATAAGATGTTCCAAGAGTTGAAATTAGTATTTCATACTCATGCCCGTGTCAAGAGGTATGAGACCTCTGACAGTACTTTGCTACAAGATGGAGGAGAATAGCTCAACAAGTGAGCATGTGCTTAGATTGTCTGAGTACTACAATCGCTTGAATCAAGTGGGAGTTAATCTTCCAGATAAAATAGTGATTGACAGAGTTCTCTAGTCACTATCACCAAGTTACTAGAACTTCGTGATGAACTATAATATGCAAGGGATAACGAAAACGATTCCCGAGCTCTTCGTGATGCTGAAATCGACGAAGGTAGAAATCAAGAAAAGCATCAAATGTTGATGGTTGACAAGACCACTAGTTTCAAGTAAAAGGGCAAGGGAAAGAAAGGGAACTTCAAGAAGAATGGCAAGCAAGTTGCCACTCCCATGAAGAAGCCCAAAGCTAGACCCAAGCCTGAAACTGAGTGCTTCTACTGCAAAGGAAATGGTCACTGGAAGCGGAACTGCCCCAAATACTTGGCGGATAAGAAGGATGGCAAAGTGAACAAAAGTATATATGATATACATGTTATTGATGTGTAATTTACTAGTGTTCATAGTAGCCTCTGGGTATTTGATACTGGTTCAGTTGCTATGATTAGTAACTTGAAACAGGAGTTACAAAATGAACAAAGACTAGTTGAGGGCAAGGTGACGATGTGTGTTGGAAGAGATTCCAAGGTTGATAAGATCACCATCGCACACTCCCTTTACCTTCGGGATTAGTGTTGAACCTAAAATAAATGTTATTTGGTGTTTGCGTTGAGCATAATATGATTGGATTATGTTTATTGCAATACGGTTATTCATTTAAGTCAAAGAATAATTGTTATTCTATTTACATGAATAAAACCTTCTGTGGTCATACACCCAAGGTGAATGGTTTATTGAATCTCGATCGTAGTGATACACATATTCATAATATTGATGCCAAAAGATGCAAAGTTGGTAATGATAGTGCAACTTATTTGTGGTACTGCCATTTAGGTCATATTGGTGTAAAGCGCATGAAGAAACTCCATGTTGATGGTTTTTTGGAATCACTTGATTATGAATCACTTGATGCTTGCGAACCATGCCTCATGGGCAAGATGACTAAGACTCCGTTCTTCGGAACAATAGAGCGAGCGACTGACTTATTGGAAATAATACATACTGATGTATGCGATCCGATGAGTGTTAAGGCTCGCGGCGGGTATCGTTATTTTTTGACCTTCACAGATGATTTGAGCAGATATGGGTATATCTACTTGATGAAACATAAGTCTGAAACGTTTGAAAAGTTCAAAGAATTTCAGAGTGAAGTGGAGAATCATCGTAACAAGAAAATAAAGTTTCTACGATTTGATCACAGAGGCGAATATTTGAGAATTAAAACAATGTGGAATAGTTTCACAAATTCATGCCACCTAGAACACCACAACATAATGGTGTGTCCGAACGTCGTAGCCGTACTTTATTGGATATGGTGCGATCTATGATGTCTCTTACCGATTTACCACTATCGTTTTGGGGTTATGCATTAGAGACAGATGCATTCAAGTTAAATAGGGCACCGTCTAAAAATCCGTTGATACGACACCATATGAACTATGGTTTAGCAAGAAACCTAAGTTGTCATTTCTTAAAGTTTGGGGTTGCGATGCTTATGTGAAAAGTTTCAGCCTGATAAGCTCGAACCCAAATTGGAGAAATGTGTCTTCATAGGATACCCAAAAGAGACTGTTGGGTACACCTTCTATCACAGATCCGAAGGCAAGACATTCGTTGCTAAGAATGGATCCTTTTTAGAGAAGGAGTTTCTCTCGAAAGAAGTGAGTGGGAGGAAAGTAGAACTTGATGAGGTAACTGTACCTGCTCCCTTATTGGAAAGTAGCTCATCACAGAAATCAATTCCTGTGACTCCTACACCAATTAGTGAGGAAGCTAATGATGATGATCATATAACTTCAGATCAAGTTACTACTGAACCTCGTAGGTCAACCAGAGTAAGATCCGCACCAGACTGGTACGGTAATCCTGTTCTGGAGGTCATGTTACTTGACCATGACGAACCTACAAACTATGAGGAAGTGATGATGATCCCAGATTCCGCAAAATAGCTTCAGGCCATGAAATCTGAGATGGGATCCATGTATGAGAACAAAGTGTGGACTTTGATTGACTTGCCCAATGATCGGTGAGCCATTGAGAATAAATGGAACTTCAAGAGGAAGACGGACGCTGATAGTAGTGTTACTATCTACAAAGCTCGAATTGTCGCAAAAGGTTTTCGACAAGTTCAAGGTGTTGACTACGATGAGTTTTTCTCACTTGTAGCGATGCTTAAGTCTGTCCGAATCATGTTAGCAATTGCTGCATTTTATGAAATCTGGCAAATGGATAAGCAAAACTGCATTCCTTAATGGATTTCTTAAAGAAGAGTTGTATATGATGCAACCAGAAGGTTTTGTCGATCCTAAAGGTGCTAACAAAGTGTGCAAAGCTCCAGCGATCCATTTTTGGACTAGTGCAAGCATCTCGGAGTTGGAATATATGCTTTGATGAGTTGATCAAAGCATATAGTTCTATACAGACTTGCGGTGAAGCCTGTATTTACAAGAAAGTGAGTGGGAGCACTACAGCCTTTCTGATAAGTATATGTGAATGACATATTGTTGATCGGAAATGATGTTGAAATTTCTGGAAAGCATAAAGGAGTGTTTGAAAGGAGTTTTTCAAAGGAAGACGTCGGTGAAGCTGCTTACATATTGAGCATCAAGATCTATAGAGATAGATCAAGACGCTTGATAAGTTTTTTGAATGAGTACATACCTTGACAAGTTTTTGAAGTAGTTCAAAATGGAACAGTCAAAGAAAGAGTTCTTGTCTGGGTTGCAAGGTGTGAAGTTGAGTAAGACTCAAAGCCCGACCATGGCAGAAGATAGAGAGAGAATGAAAGTCATTCCCTATGCCTCGGCCATAGGTTCTATAAAGTATGCCATGCTGTGTACTAGACCTATTGTATACCCTGCCCTGAGTTTGGCAAGGGAGTACAATTTTGATCTAGGAGTAGATCACTGGACAACGGTGAAAATTATCCTTAGAGGACTAAGGAAATATTTCTCGGTTATGGAGGTGATAAAGAGTTCGTCGTAAAGAGTTACGTCGATGCAAGCTTTGACACCGATCTGGATGACTCTAAGTCACAATCCGGATACATATTGAAAGTGGGAGCAATTAGCTAAAGTAGCTCCGTGCAGAGTATTGTAGACATAGAAATTTGCAAAATAAATACAAAGTGGGAGCAATTGACTAAACTTCTCTCACAAGCAAAACATGATCACACCTTAGTACTCTTTGGGTGTTAATCACATGGCAATGAGAACTAGATTACTGACTCTAGTAAACCCTTTGAGTGTTGGTCACATGGCGATGTGAACTATGGGTGTTAATCGCATGCTGATATGAACTATTGGTGTTAAATCACATGGCGATGTGAACTAGATTATTGACTCTAGTGCATGTGGGAGACTGAAGGAAATATGCCCGAGAGGCAATAATAAAGTTATTATTTATTTCTTTATTTCATGATAAATGTTTATTATTCATGCTAGAATTGTATTAACCGAAAACTTGGTACATGTGTGAATACATAAACAAACAGAGTGTCCCTAGTATGCCTCTACTTGACTAGCTCGTTAATCAAAGATGGTTAAGTTTCCTAGACATAGACATGTGTTGTCATTTGATGAACGGGATCACATCATTAGAGAATGATGTGATGGACAAGACCCATCTGTTAGCTTAGCACTATGATCGTTTAGTTTATTGCTATTGCTTTCTTCATGACTTATACATGTTCATATGACTATGACATTATGCAACTCCCGAATACCGGAGATACACTTAGTGTGCTATCAAACGTCACAACGTAACTAAGTGATTATAAAGATGCTCTACAGGTGTCTCCGATGTTGTTTGTTGAGTTGGCATAGATTGAGATTAGGATTTGTCACTCCGATTGTCGGAGAGGTATCTCTGGGCCCTCTCGGTAATGCACATCACTATAAGCCTTGCAAACAATGTGAATAATGAGTTAGTTGCGGGATGATGCATTACGGAACGAGTAAAGAGACTTGCCGGTAATGAGATTGAACTAGGTATGGTGATACGGACGATCGAATCTCGGGCAAGTAACATACCGATGACAAAGGGAACAACATATGTTGTTATGCGGTTTGACCGATAAAGATCTTCGTAGAATATGTAGGAGCCAATATGAGCATCTAGGTTCCACTATTGGTTATTGACCGGAGATGTGTCTCGGTCATGTCTACATAGTTCTCGAACCCGTAGGGTCCGCACGCTTAACGTTCGATGACGATTTGTATTATGAGTTATGTGATTTGATGTACCGAAGGTTGTTCGGAGTCCCAGATGAGATCACGGACATGGCGCAGAGTCTCGAAATGGCCGAGACGTAAAGATCGATATATTGGAAGGCTATATTCGGACATCGGAAAGGTTCCGAGTGATTCAGGTATTTTTTCGGAGTACCGGAGAGTTACGGTAATTCGCCGGGGGGGGTCAATGGGCCTTCATGGGCCTTAGTGGAAATAGAGGGCTGCAAGGAAGTGTGGGGTGCGCCCCCCTAGACCCAAACCGAATTGGTTTAGGGCTTTGGGGGCCGGCCCCCTCTTCCCTTCTCCCCTCCTCCTCTTTCCTTCCCCTCCTAGTTGGACTAGGAAAGGAGGAACCTACTCCTAGTAGGAGTAGGGTTCCCCCCTTGGGGCGCACCCTATGAGGCCGTCGGCCCCCTCCCCTTGCTCCTTTATATACGTGGCCAGGGGGCACCCCAAAGACACACAAGTTGACATTGTCTTAGCCGTGTGCGGTGCCCCCCTCCACCATAATCCACCTCGGTCATACCGTTGCAGTGCTTAGGCGAAGCCCTGCGCCGGTAACTTCATCATCACCGTCATCACGCCGTTGTGCTGACGAAGCTCTCCCTCGACACTCAGCTGGATCGGGAGTTCGTGGGACGTCACCGAGCTGAACGTGTGCAGATCGCGAAGGTGCCGTACTTTCGGTACTAGGATCGGTCGGATCGTGAAGACGTACGACTACATCAACCGCGTTGTCATAACGCTTCCGCTTTCGGTCTACGAGGGTACGTAGACAACACTCTCCCCTCTCGTTGTCATGCATCACCTAGATGGATCTTGCGTGTGCGTAGGATTTTTTTTAAATTTCTGCGTTCCCCAATAGAAAATACCATCGCTTGTCCCCGACCGCCACTCATAAGGAATACAATCAATAAATAAATCATGGTCCAACTTCATCACATAACGGTTCACCATACGTGCATGCTGCAGAATCACAAACTTTAACACAAGTATTTCTACAATCCACAATCACTCACTAGTATGACTCTAATATCACCATCCTCATATCTCAAAACAATCATAAGGAATCAAACTTCTCATAGTATTCAATGCACTTTATATGAAAATTTTTATTATATCCCTCTTCGATGCCCGTCATATTAGGACTAAATTAGTAACCTAAGAAAATTACCATGTTGTTTAAAGCTCTCAAAATAATATAAGTGAAGCATGAGAGTTCATCAATTTCTTCAAAATAAAACCACCGTCATGCTCTATAAAGATATAAGTGAAGCACTAGAGCAAATGACAAACTACTCCAAAGGATATAAGTGAAGATCAATGAGTAGTCGAATAATTGTGTAACTATGTGAAGACTCTCTAACATTTAAGAAGTTCAGATCTTGGGATATTATTCAAACAACAAGCAAAACAAATAAAATGACATTGCAAGGATAGCACATATCATGTGAAGAAGCAAAAACTTAGGCTCAACCAAAACTGACCGATAGTTGTTGAAGAAGAAAGGTGGGATGCCAACTGGGGCATCCCCAAGCTTAGATGCTTGAGACTTCTTGAAATATTGACTAGGGATGCCTTGGGCATCCCCAAACTTGATCTTTTGTGTCTCCTTAATTCCTTTCATATCGCGGTTTCCCTAAATCTTAAAAACTTCATCCACACAAACTCAAGAAGAACTCGTGAGATAAGTTAGTATAATTCAGCGCAAAACCTTATCATTCTCTACTGTAGAAAATCTGTAAAATATAATTTTTACATTGCATACTAAATGCCTCTGCATATTTAATACTCCTATCCTCAAATAGAATCATTAAACAAGCAAACATATGCAAACAATGCAAACATATTCGCAATCTGTCAAAACAGAACAGTCTGTAAAGAATGTAAGAGGAATCATACTTCCCTAACTCAAAAAATTCTTAAAAATTACCACACTGTAGAGAATTTGTTGTTACTCATTGTGTAAATATTTCAACATTTTATCATGTTCTCACTATTCACCAATATTCAAAACATAACAGCAAACTTTCTGTTTTCAAACAGCAACATATAGACTTGCAAAATAAGCATGGTAAAGGCTATACTTGACCTTTTTGTTGAACTAAAACATAGAAAACATGTCTCTGAATAACAGAAAGAAAATATAAACAAAAGAAAATGATGCTCCAAGCAAAACACATATCATGTGGTGAATAAAAATATAGCTCCAAGTAAGGTTACCAATGAACGAGGACGAAAGAGGGGATGCCATCCGGAGCATCCCCAAGCTTATTTGCTTGGGTATCCCTTGAATATTACCTTGGGGTGCCTTGGGTATCCCCAAGCTTAGGCTCTTGCCACTCCTTGTTCCATAGTCCATCGAAACTTCACCCAAAACTTGAAAACTTCACAACACAAAACTTAACAGAAAACTCGTGAGCTCCGTTAGTATAATAAAACAAGGGAAAACTTTGTTTTTGCCACTCTAGTTTTTGCCCACTTTGCTTATGCCACTCTAGAATTTGACATCTCACTTTTGCCATTCCTACCTTTTGATAATACATCACAAATGCCATTGGATGGCAAAAGCAATATTTTTTATATCACTTTTGCCATTCTTAGATTTTGAAATGTATCACAATTGCCACTCTGAAAATTTTGTTTTTGCCATGGAATGGCAATTGTGATAATTGTCAAAAGCTAAGGGTGGCAAAAGTGATATGTCGAATTCTAGAGTGGCATCAGCAAAGTGGGCAAAAACTAGAGTGGCAAAAACAAAGTTTTCCCATAAAACAAATCATTCACTTTGGTAATGTCAAGACAAGATTCATAAATTTTCTCACATGAAGCCTACTGTACCCTATCATTTATACAATTTATATTAAGCAATATAAGCCATAGAAACTAGAAAACAAACAAACTATGCATCGAAAACAGAATCTGTCAAAAACAGAACAGCCCATAAAGATATGAATTGAATTCATACTTCTATAACTCCAAAAATTCTGAAAAATTAGGACAATCTAGAAAATTTGTATATAAATCTTGTGTAAAAAATTCAGATCGAAATAAAATTCCAATGAATTTTCAAAATTCCTGGGCTGGGAGCAAAAGTTTCTATTTTTGCACATAATCAAGTCAACTATCATCCACACTATCCCAAGGGCTTTACTTGGAACTTTATTGAAACAAAAGCTATAAAACATGATTAATACAATAGCACAAACATGTGAACACACAAAAACAGTAGGGGTAAAAGTTGGGTTGTCTCCCAACAAGCGCTTTTCTTTAATACCTTTTTAGCTAGGCATGATGATTTCAATGATGCTCACATAAAAGATAAGATTGAAACGCAAGGAGAGCATCATGAAGAATATGACTAGCACATTTAATTCTAACCCACTTCATATGCATAGGGATTTTGTGAGCAAACAACTTATGGGAACAAGAATCAACTAGCATAGGAAGGCAAAACAAGCATGACTTCAAGACTTTCAACACATAGAGAGGAAACTTGATATTATTGCAACTCCTACAAGAATATATTCCTCCCTCATAATAATTTTCAGTAGCATCATGAATGAATTCAACAATATAACCATCAGATAAAGCATTACTTTCATGATCCATAAGCATAGGAATTTTACTACTCTCCACATAAGCAAATCTATTCTCATCAATAGTAGTGGGAGCAAACTTAACAAAATAACTATCATGTGAGGCATAATCCAATTGAAAATTAAAATCATGATGACAAGTTTCATGGTTATCATTATTATTTATAGCATACATGTCATCACAATAATCATCATGAATAGGAGGCATGCTTTCATCATAATAAATTTGCTCATCAAAACTTGGGGGACAAAAAATATCATCTTCATTAAACATATCATCCCCAAGCTTATGGCTTTGCATATCATTAGCATCATGGATATTCAAAGAATTCATACTAACAACATTGCAATCATGCTCATCATTCAAAGATTTTATGCCAAACATTTTATGAACTTCTTCTTCAAACACTTGAGCACAATTTTCCTTTCCATCATTTTCACGAAAGACATTATAAAGATGAAGCATATGAGGCAATCTCAATTCCATTTTTTTGTAGTTTTCTTTTATAGACTAAACTAGTGATAAAACAAGAAACTAAAAGATTCAATTGCAAGATCTAAAGAGATACCTTCAAGCACTAACCTCCCGGCAACGGCGCCAGAAAAGAGCTTAATGTCTACTACGCAACCTTCTTCTTATAGACTCGTGTTTGGCCTCCAGGCGCAGAGTTTTGTAGGACAGTAGCAAATTTCACTCAAGTGGATGACCTAAGGTTTATCAATCTGTGGGAGGCGTAAAATGAAGATGGTCTCTCTCAAACAACCGTGCAACCAAATAACAAGGAGTCTCTTGTGTCCCCAACACACCCAATACATTGGTAAATTGTATAAGTGTACTAGTTCAGCGAAGAGATGGTGATACAAGTGTAATATGGATAGTAGATATAGGTTTTT
Organism: Triticum aestivum; assembly: GCF_018294505.1. NCBI lineage: Eukaryota > Viridiplantae > Streptophyta > Magnoliopsida > Poales > Poaceae > Triticum > Triticum aestivum. Next base: position 102,662,471 of record NC_057805.1, read on the forward strand.
GTAATCTGAAAATATAAAAACAGCAAGGTAACTAGTAACAAAAGTGAGCGAAAACGGTATTGCAATGCTTCGAAACAAGGCCTAGGGTTCATACTTTCACTAGTACAAGTTCTCTCAACAATGATAACATAATCAGATCATATAACAATCCCTCAACGTGCAACAAAGAATCACTCCAAAGTCACTAATAGCGGATAACAAATGAAGAGATTATTGTAGGGTACGAAACCACCTCAAAGTTATTCTTTCTGATTGATCTATTGGGCTATTCCTATAAGTGTCACAAACGGCCCTAGAGTTCGTACTAAAATAACACCTTAAGATACACATCAACCAAAACCCTAATGTCACCTAGATACTCCAATGTCACCACAAGTATCCGCGCGTTTGATTATACAATATGCATCACACAATCTCATATTCATCTATTCAAACCAACACAAAGAACTTCAAAGAGTGCCCCAAAGTTTCTACCGAAGAGTCAAGACGAAAACGTGTGCCAACTCCTATGCATAAGTTCACAAGGTCACAAAACCCGCAAGTTGATCACCGAAACATACATCAAGTGGATCACGTGAATATCCCATTGTCACCGTAGATAAGCACATGCAAGACATACATCAAGTGTTCTCAAATCCTTAAAGACTCAATCCGATAAGATAACTTCAAAGGGAAAACTCAATCCATTACAAAGAAGGTAGAGGGGGAGAAGCATCATAAGATCCAACTATAATAGCAAAGCTCGCGGTACATCAAGATCGTGCCAAATCAAGAACACGAGAGAGAGAGAGAGATCAAACACATAGCTAGTGGTACATACCCTCAGCCCCGAGGGTGAACTACTCCCTCATCATCATGGAGAGCGTCGGGATGATGAAGATGGCCACCGGTGATAATTTCCCCCTCTGGCAGGGTGCCGAAACATGGTCCTGATTGGTTTTTGGTGGCTATAGAGGCTTGCGGCGGTGGAACTCCCGATCTAGGTTTTGGGATTTATAGAAGGTGTTGGCGTCGGGAACAAGTCAAGGGGGCCAAAGAGGCGACGGCAAGGATGGAGGGCGCGCCCTAGGGGGCTGGGGGCGCCCTCCACCCTTGTGGTGGCCTCGAGACTCTTCTCTGAAATCTTTTCGTTCCAGTATTTTTTATATTTTCCAAAAATATTCTCCGTAAATTTTCAGGTCAATTGGACTCTGTTTGATATTCCTTTTCTGCGAAACTCAAAAACAAGGAAAAAACAGAAACTGGGACTGGGCCTAGGTTAATAGATTAGTCCCAAAAATCATATAAAATAGCATATAAATGCATATAAAACATCCAATATGGATAATATAATAGCATGGACAATAAAAAATTATAGATACGTTGGAGACGTATCAATGCCTTATGTGATTTGGGTGCTAGTGTGAGTGCTATTCCTTTTACCCTATACCAAGAAATTATGGTTGACATAGCACCCGCTGAAATAGAAGACATAGATGTCACTATTAAACTTGCCAATAGAGACACCATCACACCACTTGGGATTGTTAGAGATGTTGAAGTCTTGTGTGGGAAAATAAAATACCCTACTGATTTTCTAGTTGTTGGTTCCCCACAAGACGACTTTTGTCCATTATCTTTGGTGGACCTTTCTTGAACACCGCTAATGCTAAAATAGATTGTGAAAGAACAACTGTCGGTGTTAGCTTTGGTGATGAATCTGATGAGTTTAATTTTTCCAAGTTTAATAGACAACCTCATAAGAAAGAATTACCTAGTAAGGATGAAATAATTGATCTTGCTTCTATTGTCGTGCCTCCTACTGATCCACTAGAACAATATTTTCTAGACCATGAAAATGATATGCATATGCATGAAAGGAATGAAATAGATAAAATCTTCTTTGAACAACGACCTCTACTGAAACATAATTTATCTATTGAAACTCTTGTAGGTCCTCCTCCACCTAAAAGTGATCTTGTGTTTGAATTAAAACAATTGCCTGACACTTTGAAATATGCTTATCTTGATGAGAAAAAGATATATCCTGTTATTATTTGTGCTAACCTTTCAGAGCATGAAGAAGAAAGATTATTCGTACTGCTATTGGATATACTCTTGATGATCTTAAGGGCATTAGTCCAGCACTCTGTCAGTACAAGATTAATATGGAACCTGATGCTAAACCCGTTGTTGATCACCAACACGTTTGAATCCTAAGATGAAAGAAGTGGTAAGAACTGAAATACTAAAGCTTCTGGAAGCATGTATAATCTATCCCATAGCTGATAGTCGATGGGTAAGTCCCGTTCATTGTGTCCCTAAGAAAGGAGGTAACACTGTTGTTCCTAATGATAAAAATGAACTTATTCCACAAAGAGTTGTTACTGGCTATAGGATGGTAATTGATTTTAGAAAACTAAATAAAGCAACTAGAAAAGATCATTACCCTCTGCCTTTTATTGATCAAATGTTGGAAAGATTATCTAAGCACACACACTTTTGTTTTCTTGATGGATATTCTGGTTTCTCTCAAATACTTATTTCACAACCTGATCAAGAGAAACCCACCTTTACTTGTCCTTTTGGAACTTATGCTTATAGACGTATGCCTTTTGGTTTATGCAATGCACCTGCTACCTTTCAAAGATGTATGACTGCTATATTCTTTGATTTTGTTGAAAAGATTGTTGAGGTTTTCATGGATGATTTTTCTGTTTATGGAACTTCTTTTGATGATTGCTTAAGAAACCTTGATTGAGTTTTGCAGAGATGTGAGCAAACTAATCTTGTCTTGAATTGGGAGAAGTGCCACTTTATGGTTAATGAAGGCATTGTCTTGGGGCATAAAATTTCTGAAAGAGGTATTGAGGTGGACAAAGCTAAAGTTGATGCAATTGAGAAAATGCCATGTCCTAAAGATATTAAAGGTATTTGCAGTTTCCTTGGTCATGCTGGTTTCTCTAGGATTTTTATTAAAGACTTCTCTAAAATTTGTAGGCCTCTTACTAATCTTTTACAAAAGGATGTCCCATTTGTTTTTTATGATGATTGTGTAGAAGCCTTTGAAACACTTAAGAAAGCCTTACCTTCCGCACCTATTGTTCAACCACCTGATTGGAACTTGCATTTTGAAATCATGTGTGATGCTAGTGATTATGTTGTAGGTGCTATTTTAGGACAAAGAGCTGATAAGAAATTGAATGTTATTCATTTTGCCAGCAAAACTCTAGAGAGTGCCCAAAGAAATTATGCTACTACCGAAAAGAAAATTTTAGCAGTTGTATTTGCTTGTGATAAATTCAGATCTTATATTGTTGATTCCAAAGTAATTGTTCAGACTAATCATGCCGCTATAAAATATATTATGGAAAAGAAAGATGCTAAACCTAGACTCATTAGGTGGGTACTCTTGCTACAAGAATTTGATTTACACATCACTGGTAGAAAAGGGACTAAGAACCCCGTAGCTGATAACTTGTCTAGGTTAGAGAATATTCTCGATGACCCACTACCTATTGATGATAGCTTTCCTGATGAAAAACTAGCTGCAATAAATGTTTCTCATAACACTCCTTGGTATGCTCACTATGCTAATTACATTGTTGCTAAATACATACCACCTAGTTTCACATACCAACAAAAGAAAAATTCTTCTATGATTTAAGACTTTAATTTTGGGATGGCCCACATCTTTATAAAGGAGTAGATGGTATTATTAGATGTTGTGTACCCGAGCATGAACAGGAACAAATCCTACGAAAATGTCACTCCGAAGCTTATGGAGGGCATCATGCGGTAGATAGAACTGCTCACTAGGTATTGCAATCTGGTTTTTATTGGCCTACTCTCTTCAAGGATGCCCGTAAGTTTGTTTTATCTTGTGATGGATGTCAAAGAGTTGGTTATATTGGTAAGCGTCAGGAAATTCCTATGAATTATTCACTTGCTGTTGAACCATTTGATGTTTCGGGTTTTGATTACATGGGACCGTTTCCTTCCTCTAATGGGTATACTCATATTTTGGTTGATGTTGATTATGTTACTAAGTGGGAGCGTCAAGCCTGTTGAAGGAAATGCACCTGAGTCCTCTGATGATGATGCTCCTATGACTCGAAGCAGAACTCGTCAAGCCACTGCCGAAGCAAATGCTCCTCCGAATGGAAATGGCAATCAAAATTCAAATGCCGATCAAAATGGCAACGCTGAAGGGAATGATGATAAACATGCTGATGCTGATGGAAATGACAACGATCATCACAAAGAAAATTTTCATCCTCATGTGGCAAATTGAGTTGATCCTTCATTAATTCTCGATGAAATTGAGAATCCAGGTTATCGACCCATAACTCGCTCATGCACTCGTTTGGCTAACTATTGTGGAAGTTTCTCCTTTGTTTCATTAGCAGAACCTACCAAATATGAAGAAGCCATGAATGATCCAGATTGGATGAATGTCATGCAAGAGGAGTTGGTGCAATTCGAATTAAATGATGTGTGGGAATTGGTTGACAGACCGAATCCCAAGAAGCACAATATCATCGGCATGAAATGGATTTTCCGCAATAAGCAGGATGAAAATGGCATTGTGGTGAGAAATAAAGCTCGACTTGTTGCTCAAGGGTACACACAGGTAGAAGGTATTGATTTCTGTGAAACATATGCTCCTGTTGCATGCCTTGAGGCAATTCGTATTCTTCTCACTTATGCAAACTACAACAATATCTTGTTGTTCAAATGGATGTGAAAATTGCTTTCCTCAGTGGTGAAATTGATGAGGAAGTTTATGTTAGACAACCACCTGGCTTTGAACACCCTGCGTTTCCTAACAAAGTTTTCAGGTTGAAGAAAGCTTTATATGGGCTGAAGCAAGCCCCTCGAGCTTGGTATAACACTCTGAAGAAGTTTTTGCTCGACAAAGGGTTCAAGCCAGGATCCACTGATCCCACACTTTTCAATCATGCGGTTGACAATGATTTATTCTTTTGTCAAATCTATGTGGATGATATTATCTTCGGCTGTACTAACAATGCTTGCAACTTAGAATTCGGGAAAATGATGTCCGATAAATATCAAATGTCTATGATGGGTGAACTCAAGTTCTTTCTTGGACTGCAAATTCATCAACAAGCAAATGGAGTTTTCATATCTCAGGAGAAATATCTGAAAGATTGCCCGAAGAAGTCCAAAATGCAAGATTCCAAAATTAAGGGCTATAAAACTCCAATGCCCACGAATGGTAAGATGGATGCAGATGTGTATGGTAAGGATTACGACCAGAAAGCCTATTGTTCTATGATTGGTTCTCTTCTTTATCTATGTGCATCCAGACCTGACAAAGTATTGAGTGTTTGCATGTGTGCCCGTTATCAAGCTGCACCGAAAGAATCGCATCACCAAGCAGTCAAGCGCATTCTGAGATATTTGGCTCACACCCCCACCTTAGGTTTATGGTATCCTAAGGGAGCACAGTTTGATCTTGTTGGATATTCAGACTCAGATTGGGCTGGTGACTTGATTGATAGGAAATCTACTTCGGGGACAGGTCATTTCCTCCGTAGATCTTTGGTCCGTTGGTCATCAAGGAAGCAAAATTGTGTATCTCTCTCCACGGCTGAAGCCGAATATATTGCTGCTGGCGCGTGTTGCACTCAGTTATTGTGGATGAAGCAGACATTGAAAGATTATTGGATCAAGGTCAAGCATATCCCTCTATATTGTGATAATGAGAGTGCCATCAAAATTGCACACAATCCTGTGCGGCATTCTCGCACGAAGCACATTGCCATCAGACATCATTTTATTCGCGATCATGTTGCTCGAGAGGATATTGTTATCAATCACGACAAGACCGAAGACAATCTCGCTGATATTTTCACCAAGCTTCTTGACGAGAAAAGATTCGGTGTGTTACGGTGTGAGCTAAATATCCTAGACTTCGCAAACGTGCAGTGAGCTGGACTCAACACCCGTGCTAACACTTCCACATCTTTGAAGGAATGATGCATAACACTCAAAGAGTTTGAAAATTTCGACAAAGTGAAATTTTCTTTCTAAGAGTGAATACATTAACAAAGAACTAGATTAGCCGGGTGCCACGATAATTGTGCGACGCTCGGGGTCATACAATTCTTATACGGTGGGTTACGCCACCACAATTCTCTTTCGTTGAATTTCTTCTCGATCGAAAGTTTTAGTGTTTGTCTGGATGCATTTCTCTTGTAGCCATTTGCTCGAGTGTTTGTGTTTATCTCTCTGAGCGAAATGCCTAGGACCTTGTTTTCCCTTTGCTCCTCAAACAACTCCAAAAGCAAATCCTCAACGGTCCCCAGTGGCTGACAAAGCTTCGGTGCCTGATTCTGCACCCGAACAAGTCTCTAATCCTTCACCTCTGAGAATTTCACTCAACACTGCACGAAGAACCTCAGATGTGGATCCTTCTGCAGCAAAATCAGTGTCAGCTCGTCACTCAGACTCAGTTATTTATGGCGATGAAGCGATATCTGTTGAAGATGAGCTTACATATCCTTATCCTCGCGAGCGACCCATTGTTTTCAATCGGCGTTGGTGTCAAAGGGCCACTCTTCAATCGAAACACTCATCCACTTTTCTTTCAAGAGAGTCCATACAGCAAGCCCCGTACCTCTGAATCTCCTCAATTCTGGACACAGGAACAGGCAATATACTATTCGCGGATACTTTATGACAGCCTCAAGAGTTTTCCTCATGAATTCCCGGATATTGCTGCGATGAAGAACATCGGCTACTTCAATGAAGTACTGCAAGACATCAAAGACTTTTGTCTCATGCATGTCTTTGCATATCAGCATCCATGGAACAGAGACATAATCCTTCAATTCTATGCAACACTATATATCTCCGATGATGAATCTGACAGCACAAAGTGGATCATGGAATGGATGACCGAAGGGAAAAGGATAAAATGCTCTACTATGGACTTTGTCTCCCACTTTCATTTCCCTCGGTTCGAACATGGCAAGATTGAGATTCGAGTTCATAACATTGATGCGATCCCTGATGAAGATTTCCGATGCACAATGGATGAAGAGAAAATTTGTGATTTCAATGGTCCTCCCATGCCTGAGCACTTGACATTCGACAATCAGACCCTATATCATATTCTCACTTATAGCCTCTATCCACTGGCTGGGATGAACAAAGACAACGCTATTTCTGATGTACTTCGGAACACCGTCCATGCTATCTCTCAAGGATTTATCTTCGATGTCGATGATATGTTCCTACACATACTGATGGATTCAGCTCAGTGCCCAAAAACTATCAAGGTATTTGTGCCCTGGATTCATAAAGTGGTTGACTATGCAATGAAGACCAAATATCTAGCAAAAGTCAGTCACAAAAGCTTCATTCCTCCTATGCGTGATACTCTAAAAATTATGGAAGATTTTTCTTCAGGGAAAACACCAGTGTCAAGCCCTCCTGATTATCATAACACCTTCAATAGAACAAAGCTGCCTCAGCGTGATCGTCAACCAAACACTCAACCTCCTTCACATCTTGAAGTGAGCATGCGCACTCAACAACTACTGCTGAAGCATATGGCTGAAGATCGCCAAGAGAAAGAGCACCTAGCTGCCGAACTTAATGCAATCCACAACCAAACGAAAGTCATGCATATGATCACAGCTGAAAACAAGAAGCGTCTCTGGAATTGCTTCGGAAGTTCTTCTCCCAGAAACAATTGAGCACCTCTCATCTCAAAGAACTCTATGAGTATATTGATCGAGGGTTCTGAGCTGAAGATTTTCAAGATCGGATCACTCCACCTCTGCCAGCTTGTGAACCAACAACCAATTTACTTCGGATTCAACTGCGCAAATTGCTCGACGAGTCAGAAGCAACATCACCCACTGAGAAACCCGCTGACGGAAATAAACTGTCTCGTAAGACCCAACAGGCTGATCCCAATGTGCCTTCGTCTTCTCAGTCCCAAGCCAGTATTGAAGGATCTGCTGCTGCTAAAGTTGAAGATACACCAGCCACCTCTAAATCAGAAACGTCTTTGGGAAGTTCTTCGGGCGATGCCTTAGAGTGAATCAGATTCACCTATTTTCACTCATGTTTTTCATCACCTTTTTTACACTAGTTGACAAAAGGGGGGAGAATTACATCGAGAGCTTCGATAGATTTTCTCTGATGGTTTTGATGCTTATTTGCTCTGGTCTATGAGTCTTTTGCGTTGTATGTTTCAAAGACTATTTATGCCACTTGACGTGCTCTGATGTAAAACTTCTGATATGAGTTGTAATATTAATAACCCCGCCTGTTGCACTATTCTCTTGAAGTATTTGTTTTGCAGGTGGAATTATTGTCAGAAGTCATGAACGATTGCACTATATTCTCGTTGGATTATCTATCATCAATGTGAAACATTACCTCGCTTGATTGAAAAATCCTCCTTATAAGTAAATGAATTGCAAGGAATTTCACTGAATATCAATTGACCCGGCATACATCTAGGAAGGGGTATATTTCATCATCTTGTTCGATTTACATTTCACTTATCTATCTTCACTTTGATGATTATCTGTTTTGTCAACAAATGTCCAAAAAGGGGGAGATTGTTGGTGCAATGATAGGCCCCTTATGTTTTTGGAGTTTGTTGACATAAACAGTATGGGACTTATGTGTTTGCTAGTGCACACAGAGTAACAGGTCCCTGAAGTATCGAGGAGTTTGATGCAAATGACGAAGATAATCTCCCTGCATGGCAGTGAAGGTTATCACCGAAGATAAAGCTAACAAGAGTGACCCCTAAAAATTGCTGGAGTTCAAGCAATTGGTTCGGTGTCTGTTCGAAGAATATGACTGCGTTTGAAGAAGAATGAAGACGAAGTGAAGACGTAGCATTTGTTTCGTTGTTCTTCTTTCATTGAGTCATAGGACCACCGTACTATTAAGAGGGATGTAGCGTTCGAAGCTTTTGATTCTCTGATGCTAAACCCAAGTCCTATGAAAGCTGTGAGAGAAATCTCTTTGTGTTCCGAGCAAATACTTGCCAGCAAGAGACTGTGATCTTCTTCGCTGCAAGAGATTTGTCTCGGACCGAGGAGTTAGCATTACTTGTTCCTCAAGTAATGTTACCGTTGCTCCAAAATCCGACTGTTGTAAATGTGTCGGTTGGCCATTGGCTGGACCTCGTGTCCAAAATGGTCATTTCCCATCTGGGAAGGTTGCGGCTATAAATAGCCACCCTGCGCGGCTTTGTCCAGTGGATGCTTCGTTTGATTCTAAGAAGATTGTTGAGCAACCCACTCTCTGAGTGATTTGAGTTTAAAATCCACCAAGAGAAAAACCCTAGAGCCGAAGAATTAGATAGTGGTTCAGCATCACTGGAATCTAAGTTTAGTACGCTCCGCCTATGACTCTTGAGAGCTGATACGTCTCCAACGTATCTATAATTTTTGATTGTTCCATGCTATTATATTATCCATCTTGGATGTTTATGGGCTTTATTTTACACTTTTATATTACTTTTGGGACTAACCTATTGACCCAGAGCCCAGTGCCAGTTCCTGTTTTTTCCCTTGTTTCAGTGTTTCGAAGAAAAGGAATATCAAACGGAGTCAAAACGGAATGAAACCTTCTGGAGAAGTTATTTTTGGAAGGATATGCAATGAATCTATGGCTAGTAAAATAGTTTACAAATCATAGAGAAGCTGGAATACAGTAGGTTTAACACCAATATAAATAAATAATGAGTTCATTATAGTACCTTGAAGTAGTGTTTTGTTTTCTTTCACTAACGGAGCTCACGAGATCTTCTGTTAAGTTTTGTGTTGTGAAGTTTTCAAGTTTTGGGTAAAGATTCGATGGACTATGGAATAAGGAGTGGCAAGAGCCTAAGCTTGGGGATGCCCAAGGCAACCCAAGGTAATATTCAAGGATAACCAAGAGCCTAAGCTTGGGGATGCCCCAGAAGGCATCCCCTCTTTCGTCTTCGTTCATCGGTAACTTTACTTGGAGCTATATTTTTATTCACCACATGATATGTGTTTTGCTTGGAGCGTCATTTTATTTTGTTTAGCTTTGCTTGCTGTTTGAATAAAATACCAAGATCTGAAATTCTTAAATGTTAGAGAGTCTTCACATAGTTGCATAATTATTCGACTACTCGTTGATCTTCACTTATATCTTTCAGAGTAGTTTGTTGTTTGCTCTAGTGCTTCAATTATATCTTTTAGAGCAAAATGGTGGTTTTATTTTGAAGAAATAGATGAACTCTAAACAGCATGGTAATTTGCTTAATCCTAATATGCTAGGTATTCAAGATTAGTAAAAACTTTCTTATGAGTGTGTTGAATACTAAGAGAAGTTTGATGCTTGATGATTGTTTTGAGATATGGAGGTATTAATATTAAAGTCATGCTAGTTGAGTAGTTGTGAATTTGAGAAATGCTTGTGTTGAAGTTAGCAAGTCCCGTAGCATGCACGTATGGTAAACGTTATGCAACAAATTTGAAACATGAGGTGTTCTTTCATTGTCCTCCTTATGAGTGGCGGTCGGGGACGAGCGATGGTCTTTTCCTACCAATCTATCCCCCTAGGAGCATGCGCGTAGTGCTTGGTTTTTGATGACTTGTAGATTTTTGCAATAAGTATATGATTTCTTTTTGACTAATGTTAAGTCCATGGATTATACGCACTCTCACCCTTCCACCATTGCTAGCCTCTTCGGTACCGTGCATTGCCCTTTCTCACATTGAGACTTGGTGCAAACTTCGCCGGTGCATCCAAACCCCGTGATATGATACGCTCTTTCACACATAAACCTCCTTATATCTTCCTCAAAACAGCCACCATACCTACCTATTATGGCATTTCCATAGCCATTCCGAGATATATGGCCATGCAACTTTCCACCATCCCGTTTATCATGACACGTTCATCATTGTCATATTGCTTTGCATGATCATGTAGTTGACATAGTATTTGTGGCAAAGCCACCATTCATAATTCTTTCATACATGTCACTCTTGGTTCATTGCATATCACGGTACACCGCCGAAGGCATTCATATAGAGTCATACTTTGTTCTAGTATCGAGTTGTAATCATTGAGTTGTAAATAAATAGAAGTGTGATGATCATCATATTCTAGAGCATTGTCCCAAGTAAGGAATAAAAAAAGAGAAAGGCCATAAAAAAGAGAAGGCCCAAAAAAATGAGAGAAAAAGAGAGAAGGGACAATGTTACTATCCTTTTACCACACTTGTGCTTCAAAGTAGCACCATAATCTTCATGATAGAGAGTCTCTTGTTTTGTCACGTTCATATACTAGTGGGAATTTTTCATTATAGAACTTGGCTTGTATATTCCAACAATGGGCCTCCTCAAGTGCCCTAGGTCTTCGTGAGCAAGAAAGTTGGATGCACACCCACTTAGTTTCTTTTGTTAAGCTTTCATATATCTATAGCTCTAGTGCATCCGTTGCATGGCAATCCCTACTCCTTGCATTAACATCAATCGATGGGCATCTCCATAGCTCATTGATTAGCCTCGTTGATGTGAGACTTTCTCCTTTTTTGTCTTCTCCACATAACCCCCATCATTATATTCTATTCCACCCATAGTGCTATATCCATGGCTCGCGCTCATGTATTGCGTGAAGGTTGAAAAAGTTTGAGATTACTAAAGTATGAAACAATTGCTTGGCTTGTCATCGGGGTTGTGCATGATGAGAGCATTCTTGTGTGACAAAAATGGAACATGACTAAACTATATGATTTTGGAGGGATGAACTTTCTTTGGCCATGTTATTTTGAGAGGACATAATTGCTTAGTTAGTATGCTTGAAGTATTATTATTTTTATGTCAATATTAACTTTTATCTTGAATCTTTCGGAGCTGAATATTCATACCACAATTAACAAGAATTACAATGAAATTATGCCAAGTAGCATTCCACATCAAAAATTCTGTTTTTATCATTTACCTACTCGAGGACGAGCAGGAATTAAGCTTGGGGATGCTGATACGTCTCCAACGTATCTATAATTTTTGATTGTTCCATGCTATTATATTATCCATCTTGGATGTTTATGGGCTTTATTTTACACTTTTATATTACTTTTGGGACTAACCTATTGACCCAGAGCCCAGTGCCAGTTCCTGTTTTTTCCCTTGTTTCAGTGTTTTGAAGAAAAGGAATATGAAACGGAGTCGAAACGGAATGAAACCTTCTGGAGAAGTTATTTTTGGAAGGAAAGCAACCCGGGAGACTTGGAGTCCACGTCGAGGAAGCAACGAGGAAGGCACGAGGTAGGGGGGCGCCCACCCCCTGGGCACGCCCTCCACCCTCGTGGCTCCCCTGACGTACTTCTTTCACCTATATATACCCATATACCCTAAAACGATCGGGGAACAGAATAGATCGGGAGTTCCGCCGCTGCAAGCCTCTGTAGCCACCAAAAACCAATCGGGACCCTGTTCCAGCACCCTGCCGGAGGGGGGGCCTCACCGGTGGCCATCCTCATCATCCCGGCGCTCTCCATGACGAGGAGGGAGTAGTTCACCCTCGGGGCTGAGGGTATGTACCAGTAGTTATGTGTTTGATCTCTCTCTCTCTCTCGTGTTCTTGAGGTGATACGATCTTGATGTATCGCGAGCTTTGCTGTTGTAGTTGGATCGTATGATGTTTCTCCTCCTCTACTCTCTTGTAATGGATTGAGTTTTCCCTTTGAAGTTGTCTTATCGGATTGAGTCTTTAATGATTTGAGAACACTTGATGTATGTCTTGCGTGGGATAACCGTGGTGACAATGGGTTATTCTATTGATTCACTTGATGTATGTTTTGGTGATCAACTTGCGGGTTACGCCCATGAACCTATGCATAGGGGTTGGCACACGTTTTCGTCTTGATTCTCCGGTAGAAACTTTGGGGCACTCTTTGAGGTTCTATGTGTTGGTTGAATAGATGAATCTGAGATTGTGTGATGCATATCGTATAATCATACCCACGGATACTTGAGGTGACATTGGAGTATCTAGGTGACATTAGGGTTTTGGTTGATTTGTGTCTTAAGGTGTTATTCTAGTATGAACTCTAGGGCTGTTTGTGAAACTTATAGGAATAGCCCAACGGATTGATTGGAAAGAATAAATTTGAGGTGGTTTCGTACCCTACCATAATCTCTTCGTTTGTTCTCCGCTATTAGTGACTTTGGAGTGACTCTTTGTTGCATGTTGAGGGATAGTTATATGATCCAATTATGTTATTATTGTTGAGAGAACTTGCACTAGTGAAAGTATGAACCCTAGGCCTTGTTTTCTAGCATTGCAATACCGTTTACGCTCACTTTTATCATTAGTTACCTTGCTGTTTTTATATTTTCAGATTACAAAAACCTATATCTACCATCCATATTGCACTTGTATCACCATCTCTTCGCCGAACTAGTGCACCTATACAATTGTGACGCCCCCGATTTGACCGTACACTAATCATGCACGCAAATGTGTACGACCACGATCAGGGACTCACGGGAAGATATCACAACACAACTCTAAAACATAAATAAGTCATACAAGCATTATAATACAAGCCAGGGGCCTCGAGGGCTCGAATACAAGTGCTCGATCATAGACGAGTCAGCGGAAGCAACAATATCTGAGTACAGACATAAGTTAAACAAGTTTGCCTTAAGAAGGCTAGCACAAAAGTAGCAACGATCGAAAGGGCAAGGCCTCCTGCCTGGGACCTCCTAACTACTCCTGGTCGTCGTCAGCGGCCTGCACGTAGTAGTAGGCACCTCCAGTGTCGTAGGTGTCGTCGTCGACGGTGGCGTCTGGCTCCTGAACTCCGACATCTGATTGCGACAATCCGGTATAGAAAGGGGAAAAGAGGGAGAAAAGCAACCGTGAGTACTCATCCAAAGTACTCGCAAGCAAGGAGCTACACTACATATGCATGGGTATATGTGTAAAGAGGCATATCAGTGGACTGAACTGCAGAATGCCGGAATAAGAGGGGGATAGCTAGTCCTGTCGAAGACTACGCTTCTGGACATCTCCATCTTGCAGCATGTAGAAGAGAGTAGATTGAAGTCCTCCAAGTAGCATCGCATAGCATAATCCTACCCGGTAATCCCCTCCTCGTCGCCCTGTTAGAGAGCGATCACCGGGTTGTATCTGGCACTTGGAAGGGTGTATTTTATTCAGTATCCAGTTCTAGTTGTCATAAGCTCAAGGTACAACTCCGGGTCGTCCTTTTACCGAGGGACACGGCTATTCGAATAGATAAACTTCCCTGCAGGGGTGCACCACATAACCCAACACGCTCGATCCCAATTGGCCGGACACACTTTTCTGGGTCATGCCCGGCCTCGTAAGATCAACACGTCGCAGCCCCACCTAGGCTCAACAGAGAGGCCAGCACGCCGGTCTAAACCTATGCGCGCAGGGGTCTGGGCCCATCGCCCTATGCACACCTGCACGTCGAACGCGGCCGCGAGCAGACCTAGCAACCCACACGATCACGGCGGTTACATCAACACGGTCCAACACGGCGCGCGCCACTCAGTCGCTGACGTCAAGAAGGCTTCGGCTGATACCACGACGTCGGGATACCCATAACTACTCCCGCGTAGATGGTTAGTGCGTATAGACCAAATGGCCAGACTCAGATCAAATACCCAAAACTCGTTAAGCGTGTTGTTTATCCGCGAACGCCGACCAGGGCCAGGCCCACCTCTCTCCTGGGTGGTCTCAACCTGCCCTGTCGCTCCGCCACAAAGTAACAGTCGGGGGCCGTCAGGAACCCAGGCCCACCTCTACCGGGGTGGAGCCACCTGTCCTTTCAGGCCCCCCATCAGAATCACTTGCGGGTACTCCTCGAGCCGACCCGACTTTAGTCACCACCTGTGTCATGTATATAGTATATAAGTATATACCCGTGATCACCGCCCAGGTGATCACGGCCCGATAGTATAGCACAGCAGACGGACAAGAATGTAGGGCCACTGATGGAAATCTAGCATCCTAGACTAAGCAGATAGGATTGCAGGTAAAGGTAACAACAGTAGTTACCAAGGATAGGCTATGCATCAGAATAGGATATCGAAAGTAGTAACATGCTACACTACTCTAATGCAAGTAGTAGAGAGTAGAGTAGGCGATATCTGGTGATCAAGGGGGGGGGCTTGCCTGGTTGCTCTGGCAAGTAGGAGGGGTCGTCGACTCCGTAGTCGAGCTGGGCAGCAGCAGGGTCGGTCTCGTAGTCTACCGGAGAGAAGAGGGGGAAGAAACAGTAAATACAATGCAAACATAAGCATGACGATGCGTGACATGTCAATGAGCGGTGCTAGGGGTGTCCTAACGCGACAGTAGGCGGTACCGGTGAAGGGGGGGAACATCCGGGAGGTACTCCCGATGTTTCTCGTTTTCGGACAGACGGACCGGAGGGGGAAAGTTGCTAGTTCGATAGGTTAGGGAGGTGTGGTGGACGAACGGACTGCGTATTCGGATTCGTCTCGTCGTTCTGAGCAACTTTCATATAGAAAACATTTTCATCCGAGTTACGGTTTAAAAGATATGAATTTTCAAAGTTTTAAATCATTTTAGAATTTATTTAATTTAACATTATCCAAAATAGTGCCTGCTGACGTCATCATGACGTCAGCATGACGTCCGCAGTCAACAGGGCGTTGACTGGGTCAAACTGATGTGCGGGACCCAGCTGTCATGGACTGATTAATTAGTTAACTAATAGTTTAATTAGTTTAGTTATTAGATTAGTCTAATTAATCAAAAATTAATTAGGTTAATTAATTCTTTAATTAATTAATTGTTTTTAATATATTATTATTATTATTTATTTATTTTATTCTTTATATTTATATATATATAATTTTTTTTATTAAACGTTCTGGGATGGGCCCCGGCTGTCATTGGGCCAGGGGCCCTAACGGTTACGGGTGTGGGTCTCGGGCGCGGTTGCAGGCGCCCATCGGGGGCGAGGCCGTGGCCTCGGGTGGGCACGGCCGCGTAGCCGGGGGGGCCTCGGCCAGGGCCGGCGAGGCCGGAACGGGGCCGGAGCGGGCGCGTGGGCGCCGGCGAGGCCACGGCGGCGTGCGGCGGCTTGGCCGGAGCAGAGCCGCGGCAGGGAACGGGCAGCGGCGGCCACGGACGTAGCAGCCGTAGGCAGGGGCGGTGTCGTCCGCGCGCGTACGGCGGGGCAGCAGTAGCGTGGCGGAGCTAGTGCGGCGAGCGGCGGAGCAAGGCGGTGGTCGGAGCGGGCGTGAGGCGCGGGAGAGAGGGGAGGTGGAGGCCGGGCCTCACCGCGGGGGGTAGGGTCCAGGGCAGCGGGGCTCGGGGAGGTAGACGAGGACGACGGCGGCGTGGAGGAGGCAGCCCGGCGAGGAGGGGCTTGACGAATCCGGCGAGGGCAGTGACGTGCGCGGTCGTCGGGGCTGAGGACGTGGACGACGAGGTCCAGCGGCGACGGGGTGGCGACGGCGAAGCAGTGGCGGGATGAGGCAGAGACGGTGTGCGGCGACGGCGTCGGGGGCGCCCGGGGTGCGGCCCAGATCCAGTCGGGGAGGTCGAGGTGGAGGACGGGGCGTCAGGGCGTCGAGCGACGCCGGCGACGGCAAGGGGCGACGGAGCGCCGTGGTGGCGCCGAAGGCGGCGGTCGGGGTCGAGGGCGAGGCCCTGGATCCAGAAGGGAGCGGGCAGAGGAGGGGCGAGGGGAGAGGGGATCGGGGGGTGGGGGGGTTGTGCTGTCGTGGGCTAGGGTTACGGAGTAGTGGGGGTAGTAGTGGGTTAGGTGGACCGGGGTGGGCCGGCCTGTTGGGCGGCCTGGTCGGCCAGCTGGGCCGTTTGGGCCGGGCGGGCTCTTTTTCTTTTCTTTTTGTTTTACTTTGTCTTATTTTTCCTTTTCTATTTTGGCTAATTATCTGGGCACCAAGTGAGTTTTGTAAAATAAGATAGCTGGCCCACAAATCACAGCACAATATACCTTACCACCAAAAACTAGTTTGGGGTAAATATCATTTCATATTTATTTTGTATTAATAAAAAGGTTATTAATTAATGTTTTCAGCCACTGTTTGAGGATGTTTAAGTCACCTATCAAATTTCAATAATGTGCTTTACTATTTTATCATAGCCTCTGATTTATCTACTATTTATTGAACATTTTAGTTTTAGTATTTGAAAAGTTTTATTTTCCACTTTTAAATTTAATTGAAGTTTGAAATAGGAGTTTGAAAAGGAATGTGATTCAAATGTGATCAAGCCCTGTTTAGCAACATGATTAGCTTAATCACAGGGAGTTACTGTAGCATGATTCTCGGGGTGTTACAAATCTCCTCCACTACAAGAAATCTCGTCCCGAGATTTAAGAGGGGAGTAAGGGGGGAAGGTTTGGTAACGAATCTAGCGGGTCTTCTCATCCTGGCTTGCACTTCTGGAAGAGGCTGGTCCAATACATTGATGTCTCCATTTCTCTGCTTCGGTCATCATGATGAAGTCGGCGTCCTTTCTTCAGGAACTCCATCGTACTTACGAAAGAATAAGGGGTGGGCATCCTGGGAGAACGGGCCTCGACAAGGTTGACTATCGGGTCGACAGCATCGAGGAAGGTGGCGAAAGGTAACCCTCGAATCGAAACTTAAGAAAATATCGAGAGCAAAGTAAGGAGGTAACCTGGGAAGTTTCGAGCGGGCAGGCAATCGTTCGATGCCTGTTATAGGGCGTGAAAGGGTCAAAGCAACGGGAATAAGTATTGTGTCCGATATCAGACCTGAAGGTGGCTCATGAATTACATACGAGGCCAGGTGCGAGGAACAACCTTGAAAACAGGGGGCGTACATAAGAGTCAGGTTTCGATCCTGTGGAACTGTGGGTTATGGGCCCGCCATGTGGGTTAAAAGTAGGAAGGGCGGTGACATCTTGCACGATCATGATAGCAAGGCATGTCAGAGAGTACCCTGTCAGTTATGTCGGCAACACGTTGGTACCAAGGGCGAGGGACGAAGAGAACCATTTTCCTGCTCGTTGAAACGAGGCGGTCCAATAGGCAAAGTTCTCGTCCATCGGGGGTTACCGAAAATGTCACCAACAATATTAACAGGGTCTTACTGACAGAGTTGTACACCAAGGTGTTTACCTAAGCAGGAGAATATTACTGCTTAGATCATATAGTCCACCAGAAAGGTTAAACCAAACAATGGAAAGGAAAATATGATTATCAGATTAAACAGAAGAATGGAAAGGAAAATGTGTTTAAACACATATTTCAAGGTTATATCCTTTCCAAGGACAAGCAGAGCATGATATCCATGACAAGATATAATGTAGGAAACTCTTTAGGTACGGGAGAGATAATTTCATGACATTACCCATACAATGGTGTTTGGATAATTGAGCAGGAAACATTTAGCATTGGGCTTCAAATGTTCCTGTTGAAAAATCAGAGTACCATAGACATGCTTTGAGATAGCATTGACATGGTCAACAGGTGAAGATCAGAATTTGGAAACAAAAAGGATCCATCAGGAACAACTTATAGAATAAGTCTGACAATTTCCTCATGGAAGAATAGATAACCTTGCTGAAAGGAAAACTTATAACAATAGGTCCTCCCGCCAAGTGTGCTGGGTATCATCACCTTACCGGGTCATAAATAGGCCAATGTTATAACTCTTGGAAATATGTTCCAACCATCATATCTGACCGAGATTCAGATCTGATTGGTGTCGGGGTAACTCAGACTCAGGATGCCTGAGAAGAAAGGCGCAACACAAATTGTCGAAACGACATCGGAGATTCTCGGGAGATGAACTATGGAAGCGAGTTCCGGACAAGGGTTCATCTTTACATCAAGGGGAGGTGAGGAGGTGACTGATTGACTCAGCGACACTCCATTGAGATTCCCAAAAGATGGATTTCCATCACTATGTGAACAAGGAGATAACATTAGCTAGATCGAATGACTTAATGATGTATGCTCGAGGAAAACATACACAGTTAAACATTGGTTGAAATGTGCACCCGAAATATGGGCTAGGTAGCACAAACAATGCCCGAATGATGATTCATTAAGCCATAGACGTAGAATGAAACTATAGACCAATAACTTCAAAGCAATAGGGTTGCTAGACGTTTAGAATTTACACATCACAGGCCATTGGTCGGTATTCCTTTTAGAAACAACACGGGGACCAAGAAAGAATGGTGATGGGGAGAAGTATCACTGTACCAAGATGTCATACGAGGTGGTGAGATTCTTACGACATTCTTGACATAAAAGATGGTAATACTCCAGGGTAGAACATATCATAAGCTAGATAGCAAGGAAATCAAGGTACAACACAAAACACAAAAAAGTTTGTGTTGAATGGAAGGCAATAAAATGGTCGATGATAAAACAAATCATCGAGGGCAAGGATGGTATTTCTCATCCAGAATTTGATAGATATCTTGGAAGAACTCAAATTGTTTGACAATGATCACGACAAATTGTCGAGAGGTTTTCAAGAAGATGTAATTGATCGATGATGACATCAAGTCAAAGGAATGATGAAAGCGATAGGTGAATGGAACCAAGGGTACGACACAAACTTGAAATCAAGCTTGTTGTTCAAGGCGAACTAATATGACGAGGAAGATCGACGTAAGCTTAGTTCATCATCGAAAGTTGTGTTCCGGGAAGGACCGGGTAGCACAGTTAAAAAGTTTGCACGATAATGATATAGCCGATAAGGCTAGGAATGACTTGAAGGATTATTAAACTCGTAAGCAACAAAAATTACCTAGAGTTATTGAATCGGAGTGCGGACTTGATTCACTAATCGGTGTTCTCGGTTGACAAACAACCCAGAGCCCATGAAGTGACAAAGACAAGGTAAGGTAGTACTTCATCAAGGTTTATAAGATGTAGTGCAATGGTAAGATATCCCCGAGATACCAGGGGTAACACTCAAAGGTAGATCATAATAGAGGTTGGGCAGGCGTATTGACCTGCAGAAGACAGGTGATTTAACTTGTCCAAGAAATGGTATTTAAAGGAGAACATGGTCGGAACCACGATTGCAAAAGGCCAGATCCCAGATATAAGATGAACTTATACCAAGGGAATAATTAATATTAGAGAAGCTTTTAATGATAAGATCTACATCGTGTCCATGGGCATGAACACAAAGTTCAAGGTCGACTCCCACTTCTTCAATGCATACCTTCCCTTCGCCTCTCGTATTTTGATAATGACATTAGTTGTCGAAAGTTTTACCTGGTGCAATACCAGATAAGTATGTCCCGCGAAATCTTTCGGGCTCACACAGATTAAGGAAGGTATAGGTTCAACCCATCGGGGCATCGAAGAAAGATATACTACAAACTTCAGGAGTAAATAACACAAGCTCGAAAGTAGAGCATGGTTCACAAAAACAGATGATACAATTTACCAAAGTCATTATATACCCATGGAAAGGCTCACAAGGTCATTCAGTAGGAAGGACACTGTCGGATAAAATCCAAGAAAGGAACCGATGGTCCACAAGGGATCTGATGTGAGCATCGGTACTCAACCAGAGGAAGAAGAATGCAAGGAGATCTGATTATAGAAACAACTGACTAACTCAAAGTTCAATGCAAAAGAATTATGATTTCCAAATCAAGGGGTCAGAAGCAATGCTCTGATCAAGGATGGATAAGTTGAGTAGGCTTAGGGGTACAATAGATGGTAATTTGATAGGTCGAGATCCAGCTCACGTTTAAAATGACGTCTGAGCCGGAAGGATGAATTCTAGGATATGATTGAGGATTGCGAGCATTCGCAACAAATTGAATCAACGGACTCAAAATGATAATGACAAAGGGTGCCAATAAGATTTCGAGACTTATGGGATTAATCATAATGCTAGTAAGCAAGAATTTCAAGAGCAACAGGCTCCTGAAGATTTTCGGAAGATCGAATAGTATTTTGAAGACTATTGTGGAATACTTAAATCAACTGGGGAAGACCGGATACTCGGTAAGTGCGAGAATTATCCGTAGGGGTATTCAGGTGACAAAGAGCAGTAAGGCAGTAAGCTCAAAGGATTCTCGGAACAACAGAGAGAATTTCGGGGTATCTTGCAATAACAAGATCAACTGGGAAATATTGTATGAATGGCAAGTATACGTGGTTATCCTTAGGAGTTTATCGACGAAAGGGAATTGCAAAAGCGATGAACACAAGTTCTCGGGTTATCAGCGGAGAGTATCTTCAGGGTCTTCACGTGCAGCAGACGATCATCAGTAATAAAGGGGCTCTCCGGGTGAAAGTGATAACGAGATCCTAATGTTAGATTTAGCAAAATTCATTTAACCCGAATAGAAGAGATGTCAGAGTCGCAGAGTATAGGTTGAGGAATAAAAGATCCTACTACCACCCAATGGCGACGTGGGCCCGTAAGCCGCACAGCCATGTTAGTAAAAGTTTTGCAATGACTAGACTCGACTTCGGCCAAGGAGTGTGGAAGGGGGGTTCCTACAGGCAGTCGGCTCTGATACCAACTTGTGACGCCCCCGATTTGACCGTACACTAATCATGCACGCAAATGTGTACGACCACGATCAGGGACTCACGGGAAGATATCACAACACAACTCTAAAACATAAATAAGTCATACAAGCATTATAATACAAGCCAGGGGCCTCGAGGGCTCGAATACAAGTGCTCGATCATAGACGAGTCAGCGGAAGCAACAATATCTGAGTACAGACATAAGTTAAACAAGTTTGCCTTAAGAAGGCTAGCACAAAAGTAGCAACGATCGAAAGGGCAAGGCCTCCTGCCTGGGACCTCCTAACTACTCCTGGTCGTCGTCAGCGGCCTGCACGTAGTAGTAGGCACCTCCAGTGTCGTAGGTGTCGTCGTCGACGGTGGCGTCTGGCTCCTGAACTCCGACATCTGATTGCGACAATCCGGTATAGAAAGGGGAAAAGAGGGAGAAAAGCAACCGTGAGTACTCATCCAAAGTACTCGCAAGCAAGGAGCTACACTACATATGCATGGGTATATGTGTAAAGAGGCATATCAGTGGACTGAACTGCAGAATGCCGGAATAAGAGGGGGATAGCTAGTCCTGTCGAAGACTACGCTTCTGGACATCTCCATCTTGCAGCATGTAGAAGAGAGTAGATTGAAGTCCTCCAAGTAGCATCGCATAGCATAATCCTACCCGGTAATCCCCTCCTCGTCGCCCTGTTAGAGAGCGATCACCGGGTTGTATCTGGCACTTGGAAGGGTGTATTTTATTCAGTATCCAGTTCTAGTTGTCATAAGCTCAAGGTACAACTCCGGGTCGTCCTTTTACCGAGGGACACGGCTATTCGAATAGATAAACTTCCCTGCAGGGGTGCACCACATAACCCAACACGCTCGATCCCAATTGGCCGGACACACTTTTCTGGGTCATGCCCGGCCTCGTAAGATCAACACGTCGCAGCCCCACCTAGGCTCAACAGAGAGGCCAGCACGCCGGTCTAAACCTATGCGCGCAGGGGTCTGGGCCCATCGCCCTATGCACACCTGCACGTTGCGAACGCGGCCGCGAGCAGACCTAGCAACCCACACGATCACGGCGGTTACGTCAACACGGTCCAACACGGCGCGCGCCACTCAGTCGCTGACGTCAAGAAGGCTTCGGCTGATACCACGACGTCGGGATACCCATAACTACTCCCGCGTAGATGGTTAGTGCGTATAGACCAAATGGCCAGACTCAGATCAAATACCCAAAACTCGTTAAGCGTGTTGTTTATCCGCGAACGCCGACCAGGGCCAGGCCCACCTCTCTCCTGGGTGGTCTCAACCTGCCCTGTCGCTCCGCCACAAAGTAACAGTCGGGGGCCGTCAGGAACCCAGGCCCACCTCTACCGGGGTGGAGCCACCTGTCCTTTCAGGCCCCCCATCAGAATCACTTGCGGGTACTCCTCGAGCCGACCCGACTTTAGTCACCACCTGTGTCATGTATATAGTATATAAGTATATACCCGTGATCACCGCCCAGGTGATCACGGCCCGATAGTATAGCACAGCAGACGGACAAGAATGTAGGGCCACTGATGGAAATCTAGCATCCTAGACTAAGCAGATAGGATTGCAGGTAAAGGTAACAACAGTAGTTAGCAAGGATAGGCTATGCATCAGAATAGGATATCGAAAGTAGTAACATGCTACACTACTCTAATGCAAGTAGTAGAGAGTAGAGTAGGCGATATCTGGTGATCAAGGGGGGGGGGCTTGCCTGGTTGCTCTGGCAAGTAGGAGGGGTCGTCGACTCCGTAGTCGAGCTGGGCAGCAGCAGGGTCGGTCTCATAGTCTACCGGAGAGAAGAGGGGGAAGAAACAGTAAATACAATGCAAACATAAGCATGACGATGCGTGACATGTCAATGAGCGGTGCTAGGGGTGTCCTAACTCGACAGTAGGCGGTACCGGTGAAGGGGGGGAACATCCGGGAGGTACTCCCGATGTTTCGCGTTTTCGGACAAACGGACCGGAGGGGGAAAGTTGCTAGTTCGATAGGTTAGGGAGGTGTGGTGGACGAACGGACTGCGTATTCGGATTCGTCTCGTCGTTCTGAGCAACTTTCATATAGAAAACATTTTCATCCGAGTTACGGTTTAAAAGATATGAATTTTCAAAGTTTTAAATCATTTTAGAATTTATTTAATTTATTTAATTTAACATTATCCAGAATAGTGCCTGCTGACGTCATCATGACGTCAGCAGTCAACAGGGCGTTGACTGGGTCAAACTGATGTGCGGGACCCAGCTGTCATGGACTGATTAATTAGTTAACTAATAGTTTAATTAGTTTAGTTATTAGATTAGTCTAATTAATCAAAAATTAATTAGGTTAATTAATTCTTTAATTAATTAATTGTTTTTAATATATTATTATTATTATTTTTATTCTTTATATTTTTTTTTTATTAAACGTTCTGGGATGGGCCCCGGCTGTCATTGGGCCAGGGGCCCTAACGGTTACGGGTGTGGGTCTCGGGCGCGGTTGCAGGCGCCCATCGGGGGCGAGGCCGTGGCCTCGGGTGGGCACGGCCGCGTAGCCGGGGGGGCCTCGGCCAGGGCCGGCGAGGCCGGAACGGGGCCGGAGCGGGCGCGTGGGCGCCGGCGAGGCCACGGCGGCGTGCGGCGGCTTGGCCGGAGCAGAGCCGCGGCAGGGAACGGGCAGCGGCGGCCACGGACGTAGCAGCCGTAGGCAAGGGCGGTGTCGTCCGCGCGCGTACGACGGGGCAGCAGTAGCGTGGCGGAGCCAGTGCGGCGAGCGGCGGAGCAAGGCGGTGGTCGGAGCGGGCGTGAGGCGCGGGAGAGAGGGGAGGTGGAGGCCGGGCCTCACCGCGGGGGGTAGGGTCCAGGGCAGCGGGGCTCGGGGAGGTAGACGAGGACGACGGCGGCGTGGAGGAGGCAGCCCGGCGAGGAGGGGCTTGACGAATCCGGCGAGGGCAGTGACGTGCGCGGTCGTCGGGGCTGAGGACGTGGACGACGAGGTCCAGCGGCGACGGGGTGGCGACGGCGAAGCAGTGGCGGGATGAGGCAGAGACGGTGTGCGGCGACGGCGTCGGGGGCGCCCGGGGTGCGGCCCAGATCCAGTCGGGGAGGTCGAGGTGGAGGACGGGGCGTCAGGGCGTCGAGCGACGCCGGCGACGGCAAGGGGCGACGGAGCGCCGTGGTGGCGCCGAAGGCGGCGGTCGGGGTCGAGGGCGAGGCCCTGGATCCAGAAGGGAGCGGGCAGAGGAGGGGCGAGGGGAGAGGGGATCGGGGGGGTGGGGGGGTTGTGCTGTCGTGGGCTAGGGTTACGGAGTAGTGGGGGGAGTAGTGGGTTAGGTGGACCGGGGTGGGCCGGCCTGTTGGGCGGCCTGGTCGGCCAGCTGGGCCGTTTGGGCCGGGCGGGCTCTTTTTCTTTTCTTTTTGTTTTACTTTGTCTTATTTTTCCTTTTCTGTTTTGGCTAATTATTTGGGCACCAAGTGAGTTTTGTAAAATAAGATAGCTGGCCCACAAATCACAGCACAATATACCTTACCACCAAAAACTAGTTTGGGGTAAATATCATTTCATATTTATTTTGTATTAATAAAAAGGTTATTAATTAATGTTTTCAGCCACTGTTTGAGGATGTTTAAGTCACCTATCAAATTTCAATAATGTGCTTTACTATTTTATCATAGCCTCTGATTTATCTACTATTTATTGAACATTTTAGTTTTAGTATTTGAAAAGTTTTATTTTCCACTTTTAAATTTAATTGAAGTTTGAAATAGGAGTTTGAAAAGGAATGTGATTCAAATGTGATCAAGCCCTGTTTAGCAACATGATTAGCTTAATCACAGGGAGTTACTGTAGCATGATTCTCGGGGTGTTACAACAATTCACCATTGTATTGGGTGTGTTGGGGACACAAGACACTCTTTGTTATTTGGTTGCAGGGTTGCTTGAGAGAGACCATCTTCATCCTACGCCTCCCACGGATTGATAAACCTTAGGTCATCCACTTGAGGGAAATTTTCTACTGTCCTACAAACCTCTGCACTTGGAGGCCCAACAACGTCTACAAGAAGAAGGTTGCGTAGTAGACATCAAGCAGTTTCTGGCGCCGTTGCCGGGGAGGTGAGTGCTTGAAGGTATATCTTTAGATCTTGCAATCGAATCTTTTTGTTTCTTGTTTTATCAATAGTTTAGTTTATAAAAGAAAACTACAAAAAAATGGAATTGAGTTTACCTCATACGCTTCATCTTTTTAATATCTTTCATGAGTATGATGGGAAGGAAAATTGTGCTCAAGTACTAGAAGAAGAATTACATAGAATGCTTGGCATAAAATATGTGAATAATGAGCATGATTGCAATGTTGTTAGTATGAATTCCTTGAATACCCATGATGCTAATGATATGCAAAGTCCCAAGCCTGGGGATGATACGTTTAATGAAGATGATATTTTTAGTCTCCCAAGTTTTGATATGCAAATTTATAATGATGATAGCATGCCTCCTACTTATGATGATTATATTGATGAAAGTGGGTTTGGAAGAGTGTCAACGTTAGGAAGTAATGATCCCACTATTTTGGAGGGTGTTGAATCTTATAATATTTATGAAAGTGGATTTGGAGAGGTCATGACTTTATTTAGTGATGTATCCACTATTTCGGAAGAGGTTTCAATTGATTATGATGAGAACAAAGTTGCTACTTATGATGATTATTGTGATGAAACTTATGCTATAAAAAGTAGTGATGATTATATTTATGAAACTTGTCATGATTATGATTACCCTTTTTCTGAACATTACTCTTTTAATGTGGAAACAATTTATAGTATTCAAGTCTCTTATGATACTCCCACTATTCTGAAAGAGAAGAAATTTGCTTATGTGGAGAGTAATAAAAATTCTATGCTTGTAGACCATGAAAAGAATGCTTTATGTGATGGTTATATTGTTGAATTCATTCATGATGCTACTGAAAATTATTATGAGGGAGGAATATATGCTTGTAGGAATTGCAATAATATCAAGTTTCCTCTCTATGTGCTTAAAGTTTTGAAGTTATGCTTGTTTTGCCTTTCTATGCTAGTTGATTATTGTTCCCATAAGTTGTTTGCTCACAAAATACCTATGCATAGGAAGTGGGTTAGACTTAAATGTGCTAGTCATATTCTTCATGATGTTCCTTTTATGTTTCAATTCTTATGTCTTATGTGAGCATCATTGAAATCATCATGCCTAGCTAGGGGCATTAAACGTTAGCGCTTATTGGGAGGCAACCCAATTTTATTATAGTTTCTTGCTTTTTGGTTCTGTTTAGGAATAAATAATCCATCTAGATTCTGGTTAGATATGTTTTCATGTTTTAATTAGTGTTTGTGCCAAGTAGAACCTTTGGGAAGACTCGGGTGAAGTCTTTATGATCATGCTGTAAAAAACAGAAACTTTAGCGCTCATGAGATTAGCTTCAAATTTTTACTGGAGAGTGCTATTTAGTTGAATCTTTTTGAAGATGATTACTAGACAAATTCCTCAGGTCCACCAATTTATTTTAGAATTTTTGGAGTTACAGAAGTTTGCGTTAGTTACAGATTACTACAGACTGTTCTGTTTTTGACAGATTCTGTTTTTCGTGTGTTGTTTGCTTATTTTGATGAATCTATTGGCTAGTAAAATAGTTTACAAATCATAGAGAAGTTGGAATACAGTAGGTTTAACACCAATATAAATAAATAATGAGTTAATTACAGTACCTTGAAGTGTTGTTTTGTTTTCTTTCACTAACGGAGCTCACGAGATCTTCTGTTAAGTTTTGTGTTGTGAAGTTTTCAAGTTTTGGGTAAAGATTCGATGGACTATGGAATAAGGAGTGGCAAGAGCCTAAGCTTGGGGATGCCCAAGGCACACCAAGGTAATATTCAAGGATAACCAAGAGCCTAAGCTTGGGGATGCCCCGGAAGGCATCCCCTCTTTCGTCTTCGTTCATTGGTAACTTTACTTGGAGCTATATTTTTATTCACCACATGATATGTGTTTTGCTTGGAGCGTCATTTTATTTTCTTTAGCTTTGCTTGCTGTTTGAATAAAATGCCAAGATCTGAAATTCTTAAATGTTAGAGAGTCTTCACATAGTTGCATAATTATTCGACTACTCGTTGATCTTCACTTATATCTTTCAGAGTAGTTTGTTGTTTGCTCTAGTGCTTCAATTATATCTTTTAGAGCACAATGGTGGTTTTATTTTGAAGAAATAAATGAACTCTCATGCTTCACTTATATTATTTTGAGAGTCTTAAACAGCATGCTAATTTGCTTAATCCTAATATGCTAGGTATTCAAGATTAGTAAAAACTTTCTTATGAGTGTGTTGAATACTAAGAGAAGTTTGATGCTTGATGATTGTTTTGAGATATGGAGGTAGTAATATTAAAGTCATGCTAGTTGAGTAGTTGTGAATTTGAGAAATGCTTGTGTTGAAGTTTGCAAGTTCCGTAGCATGCACGTATGGTAAACGTTATGCAACAAATTTGAAACATGAGGTGTTCTTTCATTGTCCTCCTTATGAGTGGCGGTCGGGGACGAGCGATGGTCTTTTCCTACCAATCTACCCCCCTAGGAGCATGCGCGTAGTGCTTGGTTTTTGATGACTTGTAGAGTTTTGCAATAAGTATATGAGTTCTTTATGACTAATGTTGAGTCCATGGATTATACGCACTCTCACCCTTCCACCATTGCTAGCCTCTTCGGTACCGTGCATTGCCCTTTCTCACATTGAGAGTTGGTGCAAACTTCGCCGGTGCATCCAAACCCCGTGATTTGATACGCTCTTTCACACATAAACCTCCTTATATCTTCCTCAAAACAGCCACCATACCTACCTATTATGGCATTTCCATAGCCATTCCGAGATATATTGCCATGCAACTTTCCACCATCCCGTTTATCATGACACGTTCATCATTGTCATATTGCTTTGCATGATCATGTAGTTGACATAGTATTTGTAGCAAAGCCACCATTCATAATTCTTTCATACATGTCACTCTTGGTTCATTGCATATCCCGGTACACCGCCAGAGGCATTCATATAGAGTCATACTTTGTTCTAGTATCGAGTTGTAATCATTGAGTTGTAAATAAATAGAAGTGTGATGATCATCATTTTCTAGATCATTGTCCCAAGTGAGGAATAAAAAAAGAGAAGGCCCAAAAAAATGAGAGAAAAAGAGAGAAGGGACAATGTTACTATCCTTTTACGACACTTGTGCTTCAAAGTAGCACCATAATCTTCATGATAGAGAGTCTCTTGTTTTGTCACTTTCATATACTAGTGGGAATTTTCCATTATAGAACTTGGCTTGTATATTCCAACATTGGGCCTCCTCAAGTGCCCTAGGTCTTCGTGAGCAAGCAAGTTGGATGCACACCCACTTAGTTTCTTTTGTTGAGCTTTCATATATTTATAGCTCTAGTGCATCTGTTGCATGGCAATCCCTACTCCTTGCATTAACATCAATCGATGGGCATCTCCATAGCTCATTGATTAGCCTCGTTGATGTGAGACTTTCTCCTTTTTTGTCTTCTCCACATAACCCTCATCATTATATTCTATTCCACCCATAGTGCTATATCCATGGCTCGCGCTCATGTATTGCGTGAAGGTTGAAAAAGTTTGAGATTACTAAAGTATGAAACAATTGCTTGGCTTGTCATCGGGGTTGTGCACAATGAGAGCATTCTTGTGTGACGAAAATGGAGCATGACTAAACTATATGATTTTGTAGGGATGAACTTTCTTTGGCCATGTTATTTTGAGAGGACATAATTGCTTAGTTAGTATGCTTGAAGTATTATTATTTTTATGTCAATATGAACTTTTATCTTGAATCTTTCGGATCTGAATATTCATACCACAATTAAGAAGAATTACATTGAAATTATGCCAAGTAGCATTCCACATTAAAAATTCTGTTTTTATCATTTACCTACTCGAGGACGAGCAGGAATTAAGCTTGGGGATGCTGATACGTATCCAACGTATCTATAATTTTTTTATTGTTCCATGCTATTATATTATCCATCTTGGATGTTTATGGGTTTTATTTTACACTTTTATATTACTTTTGGGACTAACCTATTGACCCAGAGCCCAGTGCCAGTTCCTGTTTTTTCCCTTGTTTCAGTGTTTCGAAGAAAAGGAATATCAAACGGAGTCGAAACGGAATGAAACCTTCTGGAGAAGTTATTTTTGGAAGGAAAACAACCCGGGAGACTTGGAGTCCACATCGACGAAGCAACGAGGAAGGCACGAGGCAGGGGGCGCGCCCACCCCCCTGGGCGCGCCCTCCACCCTCGTGGCTCCCCTGACGTACTGCTTTCACCTATATATACCCATATACCCTAAAATGATCGGGGAACAGAATAGATCGGGAGTTCCGCCGCCGCAAGCCTCTGTAGCCACCAAAACCAATCGGGACCCTGTTCCGGCACCCTGCCGGAGGTGGGGAACCCTCACCGGTGGCCATCCTCATCATCCCGGCGCTCTCCATGACGAGGAGGGAGTAGTTCACCCTCGGGGCTGAGGGTATGTACCAGTAGCTATGTGTTTGATCTCTCTCTCTCTCTCGTGTTCTTGAGGTGATACGATCTTGATGTATCGCGAGCTTTGCTATTGTAGTTGGATCGTATGATGTTTCTCCCCCTCTACCCTCTTGTAATGGATTGAGTTTTCCCTTTGAAGTTGTCTTATCGGATTGAGTCTTTAATGATTTGAGAACACTTGATGTATGTCTTGCATGGGATAACCGTGGTGACAATGGGTTATTCTATTGATTCACTTGATGTATGTTTTGGTGATCAACTTGCGGGTTCCGCCCATGAACCTATGCATAGGGGTTGGCACACGTTTTCGTCTTGATTCTCCGGTAGAAACTTTGGGGCACTCTTTGAGGTTCTATGTGTTGGTTGAATAGATGAATCTGAGATTGTGTGATGCATATCGTATAATCATACCCACGGATACTTGAGGTGACATTGGAGTATCTAGGTGACATTAGGGTTTTGGTTGATTTGTGTCTTAAGGTGTTATTCTAGTACGAACTCTAGGGCTGTTTGTGACACTTATAGGAATAGCCCAACGGATTGATTGGAAAGAATAACTTTGAGGTGGTTTCGTACCCTACCATAATCTCTTCGTTTGTTCTCCACTATTAGTGACTTTGGAGTGACTCTTTGTTGCATGTTGAGGGATAGTTATATGATCCAATTATGTTATTATTGTTGAGAGAACTTGCACTAGTGAAAGTATGAACCCTAGGCCTTGTTTCCTAGCATTGCAATACTATTTACGCTCACTTTTATCATTAGTTACCTTGCTGTTTTTATATTTTCAGAATACAAAAACCTATATCTACCATCCATATTGCACTTGTATCACCATATCTTCGCCGAACTAGTGCACCTATACAATTCACCATTGTATTGGGTGTGTTGGGGACACAAGACACTCTTTGTTATTTGGTTGCAGGGTTGCTTGAGAGAGACCATCTTCATCCTACGCCTCCCACGGATTGATAAACCTTAGGTCATCCACTTGAGGGAAATTTGCTACTGTCCTACAAACCTCTACACTTGGAGGCCCAACAACGTCTACAAGAAGAAGGTTGCGTAGTAGACATCAAGAGCCGCAAACTCTCTAGACGGTTAGGTGACAATTTCTTCAGAGACCAAGAGTGATTGTGGTTCTCGAAGAAGAAGTCTGTAAAGGTTCGGAGATCGCCTTCAAGTACCTACCACGAGTAATTGGCATCGGTTTACGAATCAATTGTCGAGGAGAATTGGGTGAAGAGAGTTTATCTTCTGTGTTAAGTCACAACCCCTCCAACCTGACGTAGTCCTTGTGCAGAAGGATGAACTGGTCGAACAAATTCCTTGTCGCCATCGAGCATCATCGGTTATATCTGTCACTCATGTTTACCTTCGATGCATTTTCATTCGTATAATTTACATCGATGCACACTTTAGTTCACCTTCGATACTCTGTCTTTGTTCACTGTAGTTTGTTTTTCATTCATTCCGCTGCTGGGTTCTAAGAGATTTAAGTTTTCCAAAGAAAATTTAAACTCCTATTCACCCCCTCTGGTAGACATACTTCGTTCCTACAACATGTGATCATTAAAAAAGACTTTACATATTTGTGTGGCAAAATTTAGAAAAATGAATTTTTTTAAAACAATAAAAATATCATGGAAAATTAATTCTGTAGATCATGGCAAATATGTGGATAAAAGTACTTGTATCATGTCAACTATACATATCATGGCAAATTTACTACCTATTATCATGGAAGAAGTTGTTTGCATGGCTAAGATCAATAAAAAAAGCCATGGTATTTGCAAAAGAGCTAAATTGGCATGGAAAATTTAGGAAAATGATTTTTTAACAAATAAATATCAAGGAAAAATCTGTTGTGTAGATAATGGGAAATAAGGAGAAAAAGGTACTTGTATCAGGGCAACTACACATATAATGGTAACAAAATAATACCCAATATCATGGCAAACGCTTTTTTTTGTAAAGCTATTTTGGAGAAAAAGTACCGTCGGTAAATGTCACCAGCGCAGGAACCTTCTCTTGGTGGCTGCTGGTGATCTCCCTCGGTTCTATGCCGAGAACTAAGGAGGATGTGTGCAGGGAGCTCTGTGCTCCAAGAGCTTGTTAATGGTGAGGTCGCCGGGGTCGGCGTCGATGCGCGGCAGGGGCGGTCACTCGTCGGGCCTCATCTCCTGCTGGAGCCATTTAATGAACATAAATTTGCTAACTTTATTCTAAAACCATGGTAGCTAATAAAACCGTGTGCAAATAATGATTTTTTTTTCTAAAGCCAGCCATGCTTAAAAAAATTGGTATCTAATTGTGAAGAACATGGCAAATTGCTAAAATTTGCAATGTTTTGGATATCAAGAAGTTTTGAATATGGTCATTAGAATCATAGCACATATACCCGTGCGTTTCAACGGAAGATATAGTGACGTATCCACCGAAATATCCGCAACATGTCCCAAGAACATCTCAATGATGCCACCCGGCAACGGCAGGAAGGCGCGCACCAAGGTCTAGTAATACTTCATATCAATTGTACGGGTGTGGCCAATTCACGCGAATTCAGGTGGGTGAGATTAGTTAGTGTGGGCCCCACAGTTGAATTAGAGGGGTGATTAGTTAGTGTGGGCCCACCCTTGAATTCACCAGGGAGAGAAATTAATTAGGGTGAGGAGAGATTTACGTGGCTTCGTCCCTAGATGCGTTGCGGAGCGTTGCAATGCTCGCAGGCGAGGAAGTCTTTTCCCAATTGTACATTAAGAAGCATGCTACATATACAATGCTTTTGATACAATTTTTATACGACGATTCTGATCTTAAAAGGCCCCCTAATTTTTAAATCTTAAAGGCATTATTTGTAAGTTGCCGTGAAAAAAAATACTATCTCACTAAGCATTAGAAATAATGAATTATAGTTCCTTCGCATTTGAACAAACAATCCCTAGTTCCAATTCTGACCCTAAAGGGCCCCCTAATTTTCAATTTTTAAAGGCATTATTTGTAAATTGAAGCAATTTTAAAATTTCATCAACTTTGGGTTAATTGCATGCCATGTCTGGGTTTGCTTTGTGTCAATATCAAGAAGCATGCTACATATACAATGCTTTTGATACAATTTTTATACGACGATTCTGATCTTAAAAGGCCCCCTAATTTTTAAATCTTAAAGGCATTATTTGTAAGTTGCCGTGAAAAAAATACTATCTCACTAAGCATTAGAAATAATGGATTATAGTTCCTTCGCATTTGAACAAACAATCCCTAGTTCTTTACACATACAATACTTTTGGTACCAACAATTCTGACCCTAAAGGGCCCCCTAATTTTCAATTTTTAAAGGCATTATTTGTAAATTGAAGCAATTTTAAAATTTCATCAACTTTGGGTTAATTGCATGCCATGTCTGGGTTTGCTTTGTGTCAATATCATACACCTTTCTTTCTTTCTTGTTAAACTCTCCTTCCTTATTTATGTATAAGGATCATGCCCTCGTATTATAATTCTTCCTTGTTTTAGGAGGCTCACCTTCCTTATTTATGCCCAAGGATCACAACGCTGGTATTATATGGTCATTATCCTCTCCCTTTTCTTTTTTGAAATTCTCTTTCCATATTTATACCCTCTAATCACACGCCACACATCTCATGAAATCTAAGCCATATATGTCAGCCACCTCTGTTTCCTTATTCTCAAAGGCGTTTTCCTAACAAACAGGGCCCATTATTACTAATTAATTCTCCAGGCTGCTTATTGATATTGAATCAGAAACATATATAAATCGGTAGAACGGCTTGTGAAGCAGCGAGGTGGTACTAATTTATAAAGAAACAAACGTTTTGTTTTGTATCCTGATGCTTTAGCTGTGTTGGTTGCAGCTTTGGGCCTCGACGTGCAACATTGTGAGTTCGATCCCATGTAAAGACATTTAGTTTCTGCCTAATCTTGGTTGCACGTCATATTTTCTGCATGGGCCGATTTCGGGTTAAGGCCCAGTAAGGCGATTTAGCCCAGCCTGGCAAAGTTGTATCGAGGATGAGGCCCAGGTAGTAGTGCAGACAACAGATTAGGTACGAAAATTTTGCGACGTGGTTCCCCGTATTAGTACCACCTCGCATGTATGTTTTAAATTTAAATTGAAAACGTAAATTCACAGAAAGAAAGCGTATTATCACGGTGAACCCACGGAGTCAATCCGTGCTTTATTATTACTAGCAAAAGGCCCCGTGCGTTGCAACGGGAGGAAATAAATCACATGCCCATATGTTGTAGGTCAAGTTGAAACAAAAGGTGCCACGAGAAAGACTGTAAAGATAAAATACTGAAGATTTAAGTTGGACGAAAATCTTGTTACAGAAAAAAGAGCTAGTAAAGAGAATGCAATACGTACTTGTTCTTTTTCCAAGATTTGATTTATGAATTCATGGTCGATGCAGTATATCACATCACTGGCTGCTTCCATATTCTCTCAAGGCAACGTTTATATTATGCTAATCTCGTATCCCGGCACCTAGCTAGCCGCCAGCTATATAGGTGATGTTCCAGACAACTTGAGAACGTATATGAATTGGTGAGAATTAGTTTAAATTGGCGAGGTGGGACTATTCAAACAAAAATATCCACGCATCATCGCATCAGTATGCTTTCTCTGTTGGCTACTGACTTAGCACACAACACCTGAGGTTACAGGTTCGATCTTCACCTCAGGCATCCTTTTTTTTGGTGGCTTGCGCGAGAACTGGAAACATGACTTGCGGCCCAGGCTCAGCAACGTAGCTACGAACAACCTACGACACATTTAGCCTATACTTACAGGCAGAAAAAACATGTAACGATCAGCGCTGGCTCCTGATTAAATGGGCCGGCCCATACCTAGCAATTGATCGGTGGAAACCAAGCACACCGACCTATGAAGGCCCATGCCGAGCGATCGATAGGTGGAATCAGACAATCGTTTGATGATCAAACGTAGGAAACGAACTGTAATATTAGTACCACCTCGGATATAGAAAATAATATAGGTGAAAAAAACTGAAAGCGTAAATTCACGAAAAGAAAAGCGTATTGTGACGGTGAACCCGACAAAGTCAATCCGTGCTTTATTATTAGGAAAGACTAGCACATATGCCCGTGCATTGCACCGGGAGAGAAAAAATGTGTGTACTTAAATTAAATGTAATGGGAAGCAGAATGGAGCTAGCAACAACCGAGTCTGAATTAAAAAGCCTTCCTCTTTGCTGCCATACAAAAAGCCTTTAGGATTCATGACGCGCCAGTCCAAAGGCTTCCAAGGCTTCCTGCTGCTGGACGCGCGAAGGAACTTACAATTCTCCTCTCTGGAAGCCATACGTAGCTTCAAGTAGTTGAAGGTATGTGTATGGAGAGGAAGATGAGTATATGCTGAATGTTAGTGCAATCATAATCCAGATATTATTACCAGCAGAATGGTAAATTTGCTATGTTAAAATTAGTCAAAAAATGGTTTAATGGTAGCCTGTTCTATCACAAATCATGATATTGCTAAAAATGTGTGTAAGCAAAAAAGAAAAAGAAACATGAACCGCCATATTCAAATTCTATCAAACCAAGACACTGTTATTCATAAATATCTAGTGTAGATGACAAGGCAATTCAAAAGGGATGGAGAATTAAATTGGAAATTAACTTGACCCAATCTGCACGAATAGAATAGTAGTGAGGAGAACCAGTTAATTAGAAGTGATGGAGCGTAGCAGTAGCAGATAACCATTAATGTGTTGGAACATTCATTCACATAGTAATAATCAGTCAAATTCATTCACAGAAGCGGAGCGGCTGCTCCGCGAGCGCCAGGCGGCGGTCGGGCAAGGCTGCCGCGGTCCCGCGTCCTTCTACCGCTAGAAGGACGACGATGACGGCATGGACAAGGATGGCGATGCGGCCGGCCAGGGTGGCCACGCATGCGTGGTCGTCGTCTGCTGTAAATTAGCATCCTAGAACTTTTTTAAAAAGTTTTTAGAAATATCGTCCATCTTAATTAAAATATGTTAGAGGAATATCGAGCAGATCATTGATGCTCTGAGCATGTAAATGAGAGGAATTTGTGAGCCTATCATTCATGTTGTAAATAGATTATATCACCAATGAATTTGTGAGCATGACATTCGAAGCTATTGACGAGGAAGGCCGCAAGAGAGAGCCAGAATATTTGCACGTGCGCACAAGATCAAAGAGCAGATTTTCTTTTTTGAGAAACATATCAAAGAGCATATATCACGCCGTTTTTGTGTCCTCAATCCCTTTGTGGGCCGACTGTTGCGCTGTGTTCGCTCAGTTCCACGGGCCACCGTCGGATGCGTATGGGACGGTAGCAAATGATCTACGTCCCTCTGCAGTACTTTGTTTCTACGTCAGACGATCTGGTTCCGACATTGGAGGTCCTGGCTAGCGAGGCTAGCGTGCGACATATCAAATTTTATTAGTAATCATATCAATTGTACGGGCGTGGTTAATTCAGGCGAATTCAGGTGGGTGAGATTAGTTAGTGTGGGTCCTATGATTGAATTAGGGAGGGGGTGATTAGTTAGTGTGGGCCCACCCTTGAATTCACCTTGGAGAGAAATTAATTAGGATGAGGAGAGATTTACGTGGCTTCGT
This sequence comes from Triticum aestivum, assembly GCF_018294505.1. Taxonomy (NCBI): domain Eukaryota; kingdom Viridiplantae; phylum Streptophyta; class Magnoliopsida; order Poales; family Poaceae; genus Triticum; species Triticum aestivum. The sequence continues at coordinate 102,699,216 of NC_057805.1, forward strand.
CCCCATATGCGTTGGGGAGCGTAGCAATGCTCATAGGCAAGGAAGTCTTTTTCCAATTGTACTTTAAGAAGCATGCTATAGATACAATGCTTTTGATAAAGGCCCACTACTAAGCAAATCTTAAAGGCATTATTTGTAAGTTGTCATAAAAAAAATCTCGCTAAAAGAGTTCTGTCAGCGATTTTTGTACGACAATTTTGACTCTAAAGGACCCCCTAATTTTCAAATCTTAAAGGCATTATTTGTAAATTGAAGCAATTTTAAAATCTCACCAAAAGGTCTGTTAGGCCATCTCTAGAGCTATTTGAGTTAATTGCATGCCATGTCTGGGTAATTGCTTTGTGTCATATCATACACCTTTCTTTCTTTCTTGTCAAACTCTCCTTCCTTCCTTATTTATGTATACTGATCATGCCCTCGTATATAATTCCTTTGCAACATATTATTATCTTCCTTCTTTTTTAAAGGAACTCTCCTTCCTTATTTATGCCCACGTAATACCTCTCTGCAAGAGAGTGCTTCTCTCCTTCTTTTTTTAGGAGCTCACCTTCCTTATGGTCATTATCCTCTCCTTCATTTTTCTTTTTGTGAAACTCTCTTTCCATATTTTATTCCCGCTAATGACGCCACTCTTTTTCCTTATTTATGCCCGCTGGTCATGCCACACATCTTTGTCAGCCATCTTTGTTACCATTAATTGTCCAGGCTGCTTATTGATTTTGAATAGGAAACATATATAAATCGGTAGAACGGATTGCAAAGGAGCGAGGTGGTACTAATTTATAAAGAAACAAACCTTTTGTTTGCATCCTTATGCCTTAGTTCTGTTGGTTGCAGTTGCAGCCTTGGGCCTTGACGTGCAACTTTGGGAGTTCGACCCACATGGAGACGCTTATTTCTGCCTAATCTCGGTTACATGTCATATTTTTTGACTGGGCCGATTTCGGGCCAAAGCCTAGTAAGGCGATTTAGCCCAGCCTGTATGGAAAGTTGTATCGAGGATGAAGCCTACGAGCAGCGTGACGGGCGAAATTGACGTAATAAACAAGGACAACCACAAAATTTAGTACCACCTTGAATATGTTTTAAATTCAAACTGAAAGCGTAAAATCACGGGAAGAAAGCGTATTATGACGGTGAACCCGACAAAGTCAATCCGTGCTTTATTATTAGGGAAAGATTTATCAATTTTTTTTGATGTGTTCTTATATGTATAAAAGATACACACACATCTTTTTTTGTCAAACTGTAGTCCTCCACGGAGGACTAGTACATTTTATTAACATCCCAAACAGTGTACGATAATAGCCTCCCTTAGGAAGGTATATAGACATATTTTAATCCCTCCCCTTAGGAGGCTTTAGAATCCTTTTTAGAGTTACTCCCTCCGTTCCTAAATATAAGCCTTTTTAGATATTTCACTACAAACTACGTACGGATGTATATAGACATATTTTAAAATGTAGATTCACTCATTTTGCTCTGTATGTAGTCCATAGTGCAATCTCTAAAAAGACTTATATTTAGGAACGGAGGGAGTACATCTTGATCCTTCGGTACAAAGATAAACAAACTAGTAGCTGCTCTATTTTTTGAAAGCCCTTTAGCAAGAGAATGGGCAACTAGACTAAGAGTTCTAGGGATATGGATAACTTTAGAGCTTAAGAATCAGAAGAAGCAAGAAAGAAATCTGCAAGAGTGGGTCTGATGCTCCAATGCCATGATCAGAAATAATGTTCTTGGCCTCAACTGCAATTGCTAGTGTTTTGCAATCTGTAAGGAATTTGATATATCTCCATCCAAATTCTTTAGCTATTAAGGCCGCCAATAAAAGTCCTAAAGCTTCAGCCTACAAAATAGAATTTGTATCCAAAGAGATTGCCTGGATAAAGATAGAATGATGAGAGGACTCCTATTCTTTTAAGAAAACTCCAATTGTTGCCATATTCCGTGCCATGGAAGGATTAAAGGACACATCAACAAAAGCTTTAGGATGTTCAATCTGAAATTGATTAGAGGGTGATCCGATTTATTAGATGAGTGTAAAGTTAGCTCATTCGATGCTCTGTCCAGAGGGTCATCTACTCCTGCATTATTCGTAGCATAGAGCACCTGCAAAGGGGACCATTCGTTCTTTTTGAAGATGAAATCATTTCGAGCTTTCCAGATGTTCCACGGAAGAGAGAAAATAAAATCAATGTTTAAAGCTGGTAGTAGGAGCCTCTCCTGCTGTTTTTAGGGTAAAAAAAGTTTAAATCTGGATGTTTCAAATCAACTAAGAGCTTGATTATAGAAGAAGGATAGAGAGCATTGTCAAAACAATCAGTTCTAGTACCCAACTTAAACCAAACACCTCTACTAAAGTTGCAGTGAAAGAAGATATATTCAATGGAACCGCAACGGCTGCATTGTTTTAAATATGACTAGAACATCAAGAAGCACAAAGACCTGAAGAAAGAGTGCGTCGGAGCAATGATTTTGCGTCGCCAAACCTGATTCAGAATAGATATTTCCTACATAGTAATAGCCTGTCCGCTTCCCAGTGATGTAGAACTATTTACCATAGAAAGTGGATTGAAAAAAGGCACAAAGTGCCAGGCATTAGAATTGCCATGTTTCCAATACAAACCACAAGTTGCAGCCTAAGATAAGTAGAAATGATTTGGTTTTTAGTGGCAAAAGATCTTCTCCTTTGCATGTTAGTTTTCACTGTATGCATTCGCTTCGTACATGGTCTACACTACACCGAACATAGTACCGATCACCGTTCAAGGTGGTGTGTTTCCGGTTGGAGTAGGTAACCAGGGAAGTTTCTACCCAACATGGGTGGCAACATATGCATAGTGTCGGTCCAATATGGCTACTGTTGCCGATATGTTGATTTTTTTCTTCAAATTGTTGGTGTTTGGTTGTGCATCTTAGTTATACAAAGGTCGGGTGTTGCTCATCATGTTTTATATCCACTTGGTGCTACATTTGAGTTAATTAGATGATACAAGGCACGTTGTTGCGGGAATTGGTTGATTAAAATTTGGTTTGATAACATCACGACCAAAATTAAAAATACATATGACTTGTTATATTTGATTATGTATAGTTGTAACAATATGCATTGAATATAAATAGAATAATTAAATGAACACCCGCAAAAAAAAAAGAATAATTAAATGAAAAACAATTTTTCATGCATGGTTGAATGTTGCAGTGGGTCTTTCACATACATGATTGCATGTTGAGGTGGGTCACCCTATTCATAGTTGTGACATGACATGCTTGCATGTTGAGACAGAAAAAGTTAGTGAAGATGAATTTCTTAGGAATACTAGATACTCCCTCCGTAAACTAATATAAGAGTGTTTAGATCATTAAAGTAGTTATCTAAACGCTCTTATATTAGTTTACAGAGGGAGTACTAGATAATACCGCGAGCGTTGTGGCGGGAATATGTTGTAATATCGTAGTATGTCAATAAGATTTGCTTGTACGCAAACATTTGGATTAATAATATATGAAAAAACTAAAATACCTATTATATATTGTATGGAATTATTGTATAGTTGAAAAATATATACTGAATATAGGTAATATAATATAAAAAAAATTCTATGCATGTTTGGTGGGCCTTTGATGACGTGACATGTGTGGATGGCTTATGTGTGTATGTTGAAATAAATAGAATTAGTGAGGATCAAACTAATAATGAAAAATAATTCTCATGCATGTTGAGGTGGACCTGTGATAATGTGGCATGTGTGCATGTTAAGATAATAGAAGTAGTTGAGATGAACTATTTAGGTATATATATAAGATAAATGCGCCCTTTTTTGAAAGAAAAGAAACTAACAACCCGCATGCTAAAGTGGAAACAAAGCGTAAGTTCTCCAACCTGAATCATACTACTAACAAGCATGTTAAATTGTAAGTGTTCAAGTTCAGACCCACAGCAACATGCCAACAAGGACTTGGCCTCCTTCCTGCCTCCTAGGCTTAGCCTTGCAGAATCCTTGGGTAGTGGGGCACCATGTAAATCCTATATACGTCCTGCACACCTACTAACCAGCGCCATTTCCTCTCGTATAGTCGTACTACAAAGGGCCGTTGGGAGTCTCTTGGCTAAAGTACTTTCCTGACACCCTCTCCTCCAACACCAGCAGCGCTTGTTCTGATCGAATAGCCGTTGGAGTCTTGTACTGACTGGCCGATGTGCCTCTGGACAGAAACAAGTCCATGAGAGCATCAAATGCGCCGCGCTCAAGTACCCTTATCTCGAGTGCTGTGATCGACCCTCGGCGCCTGCTTTCGCGGTACATCTGATCAAAGCATTCCTCCACGGCCAAACAGCAATTCTCCATGACAGTTCGATCGATGTCAGTCGCGACATGGTTACCCTCTGCAGTGGCTAGCTCCCAGAACAGGACGTAGTGGCCAGGCAAGGTGGATATGTCTGCATATGCAGTGCTGCCACCAAGCATGTAACCAAGAGGCCTAAGATGCAGCTCGTATGCTTGTGAAATGGCCTTCAGGAGATCCTCCTCGCTTATACTCTCGTAGTCTATTTTTAAGATGACACCACACCGTCCAGTGAAGCGGAACAGTGGCGTTGCGTTGTAGAATCCGCTCACAGTAAGAAGGTCACCCACTCGGTATCTGTAAAGACCTGGCGTGCAAAAAACTGTCGAGTCAAAATCATAGTGTTTCTCACACAAGTTGGACTACAACTTCTTCAGCGGTTGTTGGACTGTTGGTTTTATAACACCACAAATCCTTCAAGCTAAGTATAAGGAAAACAAATCAGGCTTACACAGGCAGGTTAATTGCCTTACTGCAGTGAAGTGCTAGTTCAATTCTGTTTCTTCATAATTGGCAGAGCAGATAACTACATTGATCATGTATTTGGAGTAACGCCAAGAGAGAATAAATCATGATGTAGTCCTAGCACAGCTACAACAGCTTTGAAAGAATGCAAGAAATCAGATTGGAGATAATAATGAGTAGCTGACCTGCAAAGGTGGTGACAACCAGCTCGTAGCGCCGACCAATTTTGACATCCACAAGATCGACAAGCTTCAACTTGCCCAAATTGTCATACAAACCAGTACTTGCTTGCACCTTTTCATCGTCACCATGCGTGACCTCTGCAAACTCGAAGTAGGCAATGTTTGGAAGCAATGCGTACGACACAGCAGAAGGTAGATCAAGAGGGTTCAGATTGATCCCCGCGGCGCACTCTGTACACACATACATGGGCGACACCAATGGCAGCCCAGCACCATAACTCTCAAGAACCGGAATGTACTGCGACATCGAGCCGGTGACAATGGCGAGGATGTACCGTGCTCCTGGCCAGAGCCTCCTGACTATCCCATCCCAGGGCTTCCTGGCACACTCAGATGCGATCTCGTCGGCCAGTGCCGGGTCAGGTCCTCGCAGGTGACGCGCAGCCACGGCATCACGCAGAGGAGCATGTGCTATCCAGTCGCTGAGACGCCCAGTGCGGATGTTGGAGCACATCTCCTCCCAGTTGTCTTCCAGGAACTGGATGCCTCTGATGAAAGCGTTAGCAAAGGTGCCGCCGACATGGTCGACGACTCCGCGGTCAAGCAGGCCGCAGAGCAGCTGGCAGTACATGCTCTGCCTGCCATCTGGGCAGAGGACCGCCTCGATGGGGCTGGTGCACCTGCCGAACCCGCCAATGTCGTGCTCCCGGAACTGGCTGCTGTGGTAGTAGGCACTGCTGGATGCCATGATAGGCAGGCCGGACGAGGTCAGGCTTCCAGGGAAGATGAACATGAGGTACATCCCCTTGCCACGTCTGTCCCCCTGATCAGGATGAAGATGCCTGGAACCATGCAATGCATGCACACCGTTTGTTAGACTGCACAACACATCTTCCTCAAGCGGTCCAATGCATGTTGACAAATATTATGCGGCCAAATGAATTCGAACAAGGGGCCCAATGCTTACATCTTCCTCAAGAGTGCCTGGACGCCATTGTAGAACAGCCTCTGATCGAGCTTCTCCGCGGTGGATGGAAAGAGCTTCAGCTGCCCGCCGGATGTGCCGGAGCTGCATTAGACGTGGCACCACCATGAGAAACGTATATACAGCACGACTTTGGACTTTCTCGCACGACCGAGTACCGGGCACCGCGGGGTTTACCTTGTGAGGAGGTGGGTGATGGGCTCGGAGCAGAGGATGCTGGACGGCTCGCCGGAGGCGATGCGGCGCACGTACGGCTTGATGTCCTCATACTCGGAGACGGGCACGCGCTCCTTGAAGGCCTCGCGGAGGTCGGCGGCTGAGGCGCCTGGTGGTACGCGATCCAGGAAGCCGCGGAGGTACTCGGTGTGGGAGTTCCGCCTGAGTATCTCCGTGAGGACGTCCCTCTGCAGCGCCGCGGCGTCGGCGGTGAGGCGGTCGATGAGGCCGCGGCCGGCGCCCACGTCCGCTGGATCGAATTCCGGCAGCAACGCCATCGTCACCGGCAGGGAAGCACCGGGACCAAAACACGCACAGAAACACCAACCTAGTAGAATTAGCACCTATGACAAACCTCACCGAGCTAGCTATCCGATTTATACTTACATTGCTATTAGCTATGGCATGCAAGCCATGCTATCATCCTCTGTCCGCCGCAGGGAGCAACTGCGGGTTCGTCCCGCGCCTCCCCTGCTCGGCGACGCACCAGATCCGGACGTCCCCGCGCCGTCCACTCCGGTTCCGGCCAACCACGACCTCCGGCGAGCCGCTGGAGCCTCGCAGCGGCACGCCGCCGCGCCAGGAACCGCCGCCACACCCCAGCTCTCCTCCGCTGCCCTAGTGGGCCCCAGCCGTGTGGCCCAGCTCCGTAAGCCTCCAATCGACGTGGGTCAGTCCAACCGCGGCCTGCTAACCCAGCCCAGCGCTTTGGCCAACCTCGTCACCGACTGGGCTAAGCCCCAATGTGAGCACTCAAAAAAAAAAGAGTGCTCCTAATCGGCAAAATCACTGGTTAAGTGTTATCCCTTGCAAAAGATCACTCGCATCTTCTCAGGTGCTGACATGTGTATCTTTTTTCGTAGATTCATTTATTCAAAACATTTTATATCTTGAACCATGCGTCCAAATCTTAAACCGTTTTCACTATTGGATTTCTCGCGTTGAGATTTTCGAAACCACATACCATGTCAATAGGTTTCGACGATATTTTTTCAAAATAAACTGAAAGGAAAAACGCGGAGCTGGAACCATGATTTTTTTCACTTTTATTTTCTTTTCACGCGGAATCAAATATGTGTTTTTCATGGAAGTACATATTTTCTTTCCCTTTCCGAGAAGCACTGCCGTACTTCTCACAGAAGTAAATTTGTGCCTCCATGAGAAGAAAATATATGCTTCTTGTGGAAGCTTCTTTTCCAGGGAAGCACAACTGTGCTTCTCATGGAATTAAATATGTGCCTCCACACTTGGACAAATCGCCAATCTAACCCCATTCGGTCTGTCCTGGATCGTGTCTTCTTCTGTCCTAGGTGGGATATGTTGTTTCCTCGAGCCGCCCTCAGGGCTCTGTCCATCGTGGGTTCTGATCACTCCCCTCTGATTCTTGATGACGGGACGCATTCTGTCTCCTTCCCTCGGTTCCAGTTCAACGCGTCTTGGATAATGGTAGAGGGTTTTGTTGACTTGATAGCGCAAAAGATTTCTACCTTCTTATCTTCTTATCGTCGCTCCTTTGGCCCGATGGACGACTGGCATCAGTGCTCCTACTTTCTTCGCAGATTCCTTCATGGATGGGCCAAGAATCATTCTGCTGAGTCAAGGCGTGACAAAGTTCGGCCGGTTGCCCAAATTGGCTCCCTAGATGCTCGTGCTGACGGTCCGGGCCTTTCCCCCGCTGAATGGCAGGTGCGATATGATTTAGAAGAGGCCCTTTTGGCTCTGCATCGTCAGGAGGAACTGTACTGGAGGCAAAGAGGCACCATCAATTGGACTTTAAAAGGAGATTCTCCCACATCGTACTTTTTCGCCATTGCTAACGACAGGCGTCGTCGCTGTTTGGTCGACAACCTTCTTATCAATGGTGTCAGGGTCTCTGGCCATTATGAGATTATGCGGCATGTGGTTAATTTTTTCTCCTCTCTCCTCTCCGCTAAACCTGAGGTGGGGTTTAGGCTGGCTAGTGCTTTTTGGACCTCCCATGACCAGATATCGAGTGTTGAGAACGAGGACTTGCTGATTCCTCTCTCTGAAGATGAGATTTTCGATACGATCCGATCTGCCAACTCTAATGCGGTTTCTGGGCCTGATGGCTTATCCATCCCCTTTTTCAGGCAGTTTTGGCCTCAGCTAAGGGGCCTTGTCCAGGCGATTATCCAAGGTTTCTGGCTGGGGACCGTCGACATTTCTAGGCTAAATTACGCGGTGCTCACTCTCATTCCTAAAGTCAAAGGGGCAGACTTGATTTCTCAATTTAGGCCTATTGCCTTGATCAACAACTTTGCGAAATTTCCGGCTAAAGGCTTTGTCACTAGGCTCTCTCCGATCGCTCACCGTGCTATTAGCCCTTATCAATCTGCGTTCATAAAGGGCAGGTTTATTTTGGATGGCGTTCTCTGTTTGCATGAGATTGTCCATGATTTGCTGATCCAGGGGACTAAAGATGTGGTTCTCAAGCTCGATTTCAAGAAAGCATACGATTCGGTTAGTTGGAATTTCCTTCGTCAAGTCCTTCTTGCTAAGGGTTTTGATGGTGCGGTGGTTCACCAGCTTATGCAGCTGGTCACCGGTGGACACACGGCTGTGTCGGTCAATGGGCAGGTCAGTAATTTTTTCGCCAACGGCAGGGGCCTAAGACAAGGTGACCCGGCTTCCCCCCTTCTCTTCAATTTTGTCGCGGATGCCCTCTCCCATGTTCTGTCTCGGGCTGCTCTTTCCGGCCACATCACTCCTGTCAGCTCTCACCTTATCCCCAATGGCATCACTCATCTTCAATATGCGGACGATACCATCATTATGGTTGAGCTTAACGAGGCCAGTATTACTCATTTGAAATTCCTGCTTCTCTGCTTTGAAGCGCTCTCAGGTCTTAAAATCAATTTTTCTAAGAGCGAAGTCATTGTCACTGGGGTAGATGATACCGAGGCTCAGAGAGTTGCGCATCTACTTAACTGCTCTCTAGGATTGTCGGTGTCAAAACCGGCGGATCTCGGGTAGGGGGTCCCGAACTGTGCGTTTAAGGCGGATGGTAACAGGAGGCGGGGGACACGATGTTTACCCCGGTTCGGGCCCTCTCGATGGAGGTAATACCCTACTTCCTGCTTGATTGATCTTGATGATACGAGTATTACAAGAGTTGATCTACCACGAGATCGTAGAGGCTAAACCCTAGAAGCTAGCCTATGGTATGATTGTTGTTGTCCTACGGACTAAACCCTCCGGTTTATATAGACACCGGAGGGGCTAGGGTTACACAGAGTCGGTTACAAGGGAGGAGATCTACATATCCGTATTGCCAAGCTTGCCTTCCACGCAAGGAGAGTCCCACCCGGACACAGGACGAAGTCTTCAATCTTGTATCTTCATAGTCCAACAGTCCGGCCAAGGGATATAGTCCGGCTGTCCGAGGACCCCCTAATTCAGGACTCCCTCAGTAGCCCCTGAACCAGGCTTCAATGACGATGAGTCCGGCGCGCAGATTGTCTTCGGCATTGCAAGGCGGGTTCCTCCTCCGAATACTCCATAGAAGATTTTGAACGCGAGGATAGTGTCCGGCTCTGCAAACAAATTCCACATACCACCGTAGAGAGAATAATATTTCCACAAATCTAATCTGCCAACAGCTTTTCATAACGTGACGTACTACCGTGGTCTGGTCATGACGAACCGCTTTTCCCGTGCCCGCCACTGCACATGTTGCGAGGCGGTTTTCTTGGCACGTCTTGTCGAAGCAGAGATCGTGTCCCCTTATCACGGGATTCTCATCAATACGGGTGTGGGTAACCCAACCGCGCCATCAATTACGGCGCTTGGGGGATAAGTGATTTTACCGGGCAAGCGGGGAGGCGCAGAATACCTGCTGCCTTTATAAGGGGATACGAACGCCCATTCGCCCCCGCGCTTTCTTCTTCCCGATCCATTCCCCTCCGCCCGAGCTCCAGCGCCCAAGCGTTCATCTTTTCTGCCCACAAAGGCCTTCCGAAAATGTCCGAATCCGGAGCGGGAGGAAAATGGATGGCCTCTACCGTCTGGGGGAAGGATATCAAAAAGCTTCGGGAGGCCGGGTATCTGGCCAAGAAAATCAGCCACCGTCTCCTGACGGCGGGACAGATCGTCCCTACTCCGGAACCCCACGAGAGGGTTGTATTCCTCCCTCACTTTGTCCGCGGGCTAGGGTTTCCCCTCCACCCGTTCGTTCGCGGCATCATGTATTACTATGGGATCGATCTTCACGATCTATCTCCTAATTCCTTCCTCAACATCTCGACATTCATTGTCGTGTGCGAGGCTTTTCTCCGCATCTCGCCACACTTCGGCTTATGGCTGAAGATTTTTAATGTGAAGCCCAAGGTAGTGGGCGGCGAGCACGCCGAGTGCGGGGGCGCTATGGTGAGCAAGATGCCCAATGTCATATGGCCAACAGGAACCTTTAACGATTCTGTCAAGGAGTGGCAACAGCAGTGGTTTTATATCACTGAGCCGCGCGGCACGGAATGGGCCGCTATTCCCGAGTTTCGATCCGGTGCCCCCCTGCGGCTTACATCCTGGGTCAAGAAGGGCCTGGACTGGTCCTCGTCCGACGAACTGTCGGTGCTCCAGACGCGCGTTAAAGATATGGGAGACAAGAACATTGAACTTGTCAATGTAGTCCAGGTGATGTTAGTTCGCCGGATCCTGCCTTGTCAACACCGGACTTGCAATCTATGGGAATTCGATCCGGCCAGGCACCAAACCTTACGAGAGCTTTTCGGCTCCTCGCACAAGGACATCTGGAAGGTGCTTTTCAAGTCCAGCAAATCATGGCCGGACTCCGCCGAGGACCGCGGGTACCAACTGTCCCGCCCTGCAAGTTCGGTAAGTCATCATACTTTTTATCCGCGTAACCCAAAGGAAGCGCTTAACGTGTTTTATACAACTCTCCCAGGGCTGGACGAAGAAGGCGGAGCGGATCCATTGTCCGGCCCCGCTGCCCGAAGAACCGGCCGTCCCACTTCTGACGAAGATGCTGGTCCTGGCGCCTTAGAAGGTGCCGAAGAAGACGGCCGAGAAGGAGGCCAAAAAGACCCGGGGCGGCCTTCGTCGCCGCGGCACTTCGGACACAATATCCGAAGGCTCTGATGCCCGTTCCGCCTCCGAAGAGGACGAGGAGGAGGAGGAAGATGAATCCCCTGTGGGGGGGAGAAAGAAGAGGACGGCCTCCGTACACTTGGAGGCCGAGCCGCCCAAAAGGGGAAAGGCTCCTCCTCCGGAGGAGTCCACTGCGGCCACCGACAGCGGCCCGGCGTGGGATCCCAGGGCCCAGCCCCTGGTGAACTCGTGAGTATATAAAATCCGACTACGTTTATGCGTCCAGACTCATCATGGCATAGTATTTTAACCTGAGCCATATTTTTTGTAGTCCGGCGAGGTCCCGTACCAAACAATCCTCATCAGAGGATTCGCTGAGCTCGGATGCTATGGAGAGCGGGACGCCCCCAAAGGCCCCTTCCTCCAAACAGGTGCATAACACCGAGGCTTCGTCCCAGAAGGACCCCGGCCAAGGAGGAGAGGAAAAGATCGTGAAGGCGGTGCCTGGAGGTCAAACTTCAGGGGCCGAACACGTGGGGGAGAAAATTCCCATGGGAGCTGACGGCGGGGGCCATCTGGAATTCGGCTCCCAGCCGGATACAGTTCCGGAGACCAATACGGCTCCAGAATCAGGCAGGCAGCCTCTCTCAGCTGGAGGGGACATGCCTGTTACACCGGCAACCTCTGTCCAACCAGAGGTGTCGGATGCTTTGTTGGTGGCGCTGAAGAGCGCCTCCATCGTCGATGAACACCGTGCCCTTATGGGTGCGGTGATTGAGAAGATTCAGTCTGCTGAGAGTGGACTGAATGGAGCCTGTATCGGCCTTATAAAAGGTTTTGAGGTATGTTTTATGAGGTTTCGAAGAGTGTCATGGTATGGATAGTAGCCCCTGATACACTGTTCGGTGAAAGAAAGAACCGGACAGAGGATCAAATTTATGTTCGCAGGAAGACTCATTGAATGACATCTATTTCTCTTCTGTATAAGCAGGCGTCTGTAGCGGCTGCTGCCGCTCATACTGCGGAGATCTCCGGACTGAATCAAAATCTGGAGCGGGCCAAGGAAGAACTTGGCCAGTTGAAAATGCAGTTGGGGGATAAACAAGGTATGCACAAGTCTTGTTCGCATTTATTGCGAATGAATTTTCAGTATGATGAAATAAGCTTCATGATTTGCGCTAGGGATGGTGACCGAAGTCGAGGCTCTTAAGAAGGCTGTGGCCGAGGCCGAGAAAAAGGCAGCCACAGAGCAGGCTCTTCGTGAGAAGCACGAGGCCAGGGTTATTAAAGCTGAGCAGGAGCTGCAAGAGGCCGTGAGGAAATGCGAGACCTTGGAGCAGAGTTTAACGGAAAAAGAATCCGAACTCACCAAGGCGCATCAGGCCACGAACGATGCCCGGGGGGAAACCCAAAGCGCCCTGCAGGGGATCCAAGAGGCGAGAAAGATCGCGGCGGGTAAGGCTTTTTCCATGTAAAGCAAGTATTTGAGGGGAAAATTATGTTTCTGAGTTTGAATTCGGATTTCTCAGGGGTATTTGCCGAGCTGCCCATAGCATATCAGATGCCGCCCAATTCTACCGAGCCGAAGAAAAGAACACTGCGGATAAGCTCTTCTGGTCGCAGTATTTGGCACCGATTTATCCGGTGCCCTTTGTCGATCAACTGAAACAGCTGATCGAACTGCATAAGGCAGCGGAACTGGCCATGAAGGATATGATTATCCGGCTATGGCCCGCCGAGCCGATTCCAAGCAGCTACTTCGGGCTCGTGAAGCGGCTTGTGAGTGCATGCCCTCGACTTGATGTCATCAAGCGGACGGTTTGTATAGAAGGTGCACGAATGGCCTTCGCCCGCGCAAAGGTGCACCGGAGGAAGATGGATGCTGAAAAGCTGATGACCGAAGGACCGCCAGAGGGGAAGGAGCACCGCAAGCCTGAATTATATTATGAGAGTGTCCGGAAAGGATCCTACCTGGAAGCGGAGCTATGTAGCAAGGACATTATATTTCCATGAATGCAAATCATGTTGTCTTTTGTAATGTTTGAACAAGGTCATTTATATTATTTATTGCCTGTTATATAAAAGTTTATCCTCCTGCCCGGCCATTTTATATATTAATCCTGAGAGTTGGCTAGTCGTCGGCTTCTGCCCCCACGTAAGAAGTACGGGGGTGTTCGGGATAAACCTGATCACTCTTTATCCCAGTTTTGGGTCCTTCGAAGGAGGTGTTCAGCACAACGAACCAGGCAATCGGACTATAAGGCTTTATCACTCTCACTTAGCCATAGGAGCTTTAGGAAGGTAGGCGCAGCCCCTGGTGTTCGGAAGACCGCACGGGCGGCTCTATAAGCACCTGATCGGAAGAAAAACCGATCCATTGCACGCTGCATTGGTTATGGCATTATGCGGGAGAAATCCTTAAAGATTTTGTAACCTCTCGAACAGCTGACCAGCTCTCGCCGTATCATGACAGTCAGTTTTCGGCTTTCTCTACTGAGGTGCTCGTCCGGAAGAACCGGGACACAATCGCAGTAGTTCTCCCAGTGCTACCTTAGCCGATATAGCGGAACGTAAGGTACCAAAACATGGGATCCGGGAAAACCCAACTATTGGCCCAAGACATGATTCGGAGCTGATGCTTATAATGCTATAGGTTCGGGGTGTCGAACTTCCGTGAAGGTGTTCGGGATTTATTGCCGTGTTATGGGTGAAACGAAGCCCCTGGCATATTTTAAGGCATGTCGCTGTGTACAGATGCCACTTGACAAAAGAATTTCAATAAGAAATAACAGCAGGTAAGCGTCATATAAATCCACATGTTGTATTTGAATAGTACGTCTATGCGTATGAGTACAGGTAATGTGATAAAAAAGGAATATGACTGCGGAACCTGCTGAGACCAGGGGGGAAGAAGCTGAGTGCGGATCCGGAGTATAGCCGGATGGTCATTGCGGGGAATGTGTAAGGATTCCTTTGCGCGTTCAAGCTGCCTCTGTATCGCCCCACCTGGTCGGTGCAAAGGTGAACCTGCGAAGGAAATGTAAAAAACGTTTGTGTGCCGGAGAGTGGTTGAGCCGCCAAGTGCGGCCTGTCCTGGCCTTCGCCAGAGCGTTTAATCGAGCTCTGGACGAGTCCGGCTATCCTTCCGCGAAGTAGTTCGGAGTCCCTTGACGGTGCCCGGGAGCCTGGACGTCGACTCGAGGTTCGGCTGCCAGGTGCTGCTCGTTGCTTCTGCTGTTAAGGCAGTGGTGTACTTGTTGGTGCCGAGGAAAGGTTTGGCCTTGCCATTAACCGTGATGACGCCGCGTGGACCGGGCATCTTGAGCTTACGGTAGGCATAATGTGGCACCACATTGAATCGGCCGAACGCGGTTCGTCCGAGCAGTGCCTGATAATCACTGCGGAAAGGGACGATTTCGAAGATTAACTCTTCGGTACGGTAATTTTCTGGTGATCCGAAGACTACCTCAAGGGCGATGGAGCCTGTACAGCTGGCTTCCACAACTGGTATAATGCCTCTGAAAGTGGCTTTAGTGGGTTTGATCACCGAATGATCGATGCCCATCTTGCGCATTGTGTCCTAGTAAAGCAGATTTAGATAGCTGCCTCCGTCCATAAGGACTCGTGTGAGGTGGAACCCGTCAATTATTGGGTCGAGGACTAGTGCGGCTGGATTGCCCTGACTGGCGTTAACCGGACGATCCGTGCGGTTGAAGGTGACCGGCCCTAGTTTATATTGTGGGACGACTAGTTCCGTTAAGTCGACATCCCTAAGGGTGCATATCCGGTCCGAGTTGGGAATTTGGGTGGTGTTTACCACATTCACCGATTGAATATGCGGGGGAAATTTCTTTTGCCCTCCTGTGTTCGGTGATCTGGGCTCTTCGTCGCCATCATCGCTTTGAGACCCCCCCTCTCCGTTTTTGGCGCCTGCCCTGCCGGCTTGTTTGAAGACCCAGCATTCTCTGTTGGTATGGGTGGCTGGCGTTCCTGGGGTGCCATGAATTTGGCATTGGCGATCGAGTATGCGGTCCAGACTGGATGGACCCAAATTGTTATTTTTGAGTGGCCCTTTTCGCTGACCGGACTTTGAACCCCTAAACCCGGCATTAACTGCCGTATCTTTGGCGTTTTCACCATATTTGCGACGCTTGTGTTTGTTGCGTCGTGGTTTGCCGTTGCTATCCCTGGCCTCTGATGTGCCAGGTTTGCTTGCTGTATTGTTACTACGACCCAACCAACTATCTTCGCCCGTGCAAAAGCGGGTCATAAGTGTCGTGAGGGCTGCCATGGATTTTGGCTTCTCCTGGCCGAGGTGCCGGGCGAGCCACTCGTCACGGATGTTATATTTAAATGCCGCTAGGGCCTCTGCATCCGGACAGTCGACAATTTGGTTTTTCTTAGTTAGGAACCGGGTCCAGAATTTCCTGGCCGATTCCCCTGGCTGCTGAGTTATATGGCTCAAGTCATCAGCATCCGGTAGTCGCACATAAGTGCCCTGGAAGTTGTCAAGGAATGCATCTTCCAAATCCTCCCAACTGCCAATGGAGTCTACTGGCAAGCTATTCAGCCAATGCCGAGCTGGTCCTTTGAGTTTTAGTGGGAGGTACTTGATGGCATGTAGATCATCACCGCGAGCCATGTGGATGTGGAGGAGTAAATCCTCGATCCATACCGCGGGGTCTGTTGTACCATCATATGATTCAATGTTTACAGGTTTAAAACCCTCTGGGAATTCGTGATCCATTACTTCATCAGTGAAGCATAGGGGGTGTGCGGCGCCTCTGTGCCGGGCTATATCACGACGCAGTTCATACGAGTCTTGTCTGCTGTATTCGGCCCGGCCGGATTTGCTTTTAGAGTATCCGGCGTGACGATCATCGTCATGTGTTGGGGCGCGACCCCGTGATCCGTAGATCGATCTTGTATGTTTTGCTTTGTTTTCCAATACGTCTCGCAGGTCCCGCGTGTTGCCCCGGGCCTTGGTATTTTTGTTTGAATGGCGGCGGGGTGCGGGCTGGACTTTGGGCTGATATGCCTCTCTGTCTTGGCCACGAGGTGGCCGATCAGCCACATCATACGCTGGTGATGTAGGTTTCAATGCTTCCTCCTTGAGTTGGGGTAGCAACCTGCGCTTTGGGTCACTCTTGGTTGGGCGCTCGAGTTCGTATTCCTCGGCCGCCAGGACTTCAGTCCATCTATCCGCTAGCTGATCTTGATCAACTCGAAGCTGTTGTTGCTTTTTCTTCAGGCTGTTTGCTGTGGCTATAAGCCGGCGCTTAAAGCGCTCCTGCTCGACGGGATCCTCAGGCACGATAAATTCTTCGTCGCCGAGGCTCACCTCGTCTTTGGAGAGAGGCATGTAATTGTCATCCTCTGATTCTTCGTTTGCTGCCTGTTCTGGAGGGCTAGCTTGTTCATCCTCCCGCTCGAGGTCTGGCTGGAGGGGATTGTCGTCGTCTTCGGCACTATCCGGAGCGTTATTGTCTCTTGTGCCGGTATCGCTGCTTTTGCTATGGCGGGACTTAGAGCGGCGCCGCTGACGTCAGTGCTTGGATTGCTTCTTGGAGGGATTATCCTTCGTTGTCTTATCGCCATCGCCTTCTTTGGGGGTGTCCACCATGTATATATCATATGATGAGGTGGCAGTCCAGTGCCCTGTGGGCGGTGGTTCCTGTTCGTCTCCTGCATCGTCGTCCATACCATCGATGTCTTCGGAGCCGAAATCGAGCATGTCGGTTAAATCGTCGACAGTGGCTACTAAGTGGGTGGTGGGTGGGTAGCGAATTTCTTCGTCGTCCGCATCCCATTCTAGCCGGACGTAGTTCGGCCAAGGGTCTCCTGACAAGGAGAGAGACCTCAATGAGTTTAGCACCTCGCCTAGTGGTGAGTGCTGAAAGATATCCGCGGAGGAAAACTCCATGATCGGTGCCCAATCAGATTCGATAGGCACGGACGCAGGCGGTTCGAAGCCCGTGGCCGGGGATGAATCCAAATGTCCGGCAACACGGGTCTCATAAGAGGTGAAGTCAGTATTCGGCTCTATCGCCGCTGAGTGTGCTGCCTCCATGGCGGGGTCCATCCACCCGTCCTCGGACGGCGTAATCTGCTCCGGATCGAAGGCCGGAGTAGCCGCAGGTGCGATCTCCCAAACACTGTCAGTCGGCAGAGCTAAGTCATGCCTGTCGAGACTGTGCGGCGCACATGACATGGGCTTGAATCCGTCGAAGATCAAGTCTCCGCGGATGTCGGCATTATAGTTCAAGCTTCCCAACCTGACCTGATGGCCAGGGGCGTAGCTTTCTATCTGCTCCAGATGGCCAAGCGAGTTGGCCCGTAGTGCGAAGCCGCCGAATACGAAGATCTGTCGGGGAGGAAAACCTCACCCTGGATCGCATCGTTGCCGATGATCGAAGGGGCCATCAAACCTTGTGGTGACGGAACAGTGGAACTCTCAATGAAAGCACCAATGTCGGTGTCAAAACCGGCGGATCTCGGGTAGGGGGTCCCGAGCTGTGCGTCTAAGGCGGATGGTAACAGGAGGCGGGGGACAAGATGTTTACCCAGGTTCGGGCCCTCTCGATGGAGGTAATACCCTACTTCCTGCTTGATTGATCTTGATGATACGAGTATTACAAGAGTTTATCTACCACGAGATCGTAGAGGCTAAACCCTAGAAGCTAGCCTATGGTATGATTGTTGTTGTCCTATGGACTAAACCCTCCGGTTTATATAGACATCGGAGGGGGCTAGGGTTACACAGAGTCGGTTACAAGGGAGGAGATCTACATATCCGTATTGCCAAGCTTGCCTTCCACGCCAAGGAGAGTCCCACCCGGACACGGGACGAAGTCTTCAATCTTGTATCTTCATAGTCCAACAGTCCGGCCAAGGGATATAGTCCGGCTGTCCGAGGACCCCCTAATTCAGGACTCCCTCAAGGATCCTTCCCTTTCAAATATTTGGGCCTTCCGATCTCCCCCCATAAGCTTCTGGCTAAGGATTTCGCTCTGGCTGTCACCAAGGTGGGCAATAGGGTCTTACCTTGGAGAGGTCGCTATAATACCCAAGCGGGCAAGGTTGCTCTCACCAACGCCTGTCTGTCTTCTCTCCCAATGTTCTTAATGGGCTTCTACCTTCTTTCTGGAGGGATCCACGCGGGCTTTGACAAACACAGGGGTGCTTTTTACTGGAATTCTTCCGACAATAAGCGCAAATATAGGCTGGTCAAATGGAAATTCATTTGTAGGCCAAAGAACATGGGGGGTTTAGGGATCATTGATACGTCGGTTATGAACAAGTGCCTCATTCTAAAATGGTGGTGGAAAATTATGTTCCTCGAGGAGCACCCCCTATGGCTATCCTTTCTCAAGGCTAAATACTTCCCGGACTCGAGCCCCATGTTTGCTCCTTCTACTGGTGGTTCCCAGTTCTGGCTTCAGCTCGTTAAAGTTCCTCCAATTTTTCAGTCTTTGGTCAAGTTTGTAGTTAGGAATGGTAAGTCCACTCGTTTTTTGTTAGACTGGTGGGCTGGGGATTCCACCCTCGTGGTGGCGTTCCCGGCTTTATTTTCTTACTGCTCTGATCCAGAGATCTCTATCTTTGAGCTCTCGGTTAATAATTGGGACCTAGCCCTCCGTCGACCCCTTTCTCCTGTAGAGTTGGAAGGCTGGCATCGTCTTACTGCCTGCTTCCCTGTGCTCTCGGATGAACAAGACACGGTTGTCTGGCCTCACTCTTCTTCCCTGCTTTTTGGTTAAATCTGCCTACGCTAAGCTTATATCCGGCTCCCCTACGTTGAAATTCAAGTGCATTTGGAAGGCCCGTATCCCTCCTAAGATCAAAATCTTCTTGTGGCAAGCTTTCCGTGGGAAGCTTCCCGCGGCTGATCAAATCCGGAAAAGGAACGACCCGGGCTCTGATAGATGTGTTTTATGTGGGGCCATTGAAAACACCGAGCATATTTTCTTTCACTGTTCTTTGGCCAAGTTTCTTTGGAGCTGTATTCAGCATTGGCTTCACGTTAATTGGAATCCCTTGTCCTTCGAGGACCTGAGGCATTGTGCTAGTGGTTTATCTGGGTTGGCTAAAAGGGTGTTCTGGGTTGGTTTTGCGGCGATCTGTTGGTCGTTGTGGACTACTAGAAACAAGTTCACTATTGAACATATATTTCCGGCTAACCCTGTGAGCTGCCTATTTAAATCTAGTGTCTTCTTGCAGCAGTGGAGATTATTGACTAAGGAGGCGGACCTCGAGGCTTTTGATGTTGTGTTATCCAAGATGCGGTCTACGGCTTCTCCCTGTTGCGACGATCCCGAATGATGGCTTATTCTTCCCTCCCTTTTGGTTCTGTTGCTGGCCTGCGTGCCATGATTGGCTAGGTAGCCATGTATCCATACTATGTTAGCTGTTGCTGTGATACTCTGTTGGCTTGGTGCTTGCTCTGTGACTCTGCCTGGTGGCTTTATTTATAAAGTCGGGCGTATGCCTTTTATCGAAAAAAAGCATATGTGCCTCTAGTCAGCTCCCCTTTGTCTCGCCTTTGTCATGCTCCGCGTAGTGGTAGGATTTCATCTGTTGTTTGTGTTCCAGTATTCTTTGCATCTTCACAGATAGAACTCGGAGATGATGCAAGATACGCACACGGTCTACTCTTCTACCAAACAGGGTATAAGGCAAGAATGATCATTACCTTGCATTCTTGTACTAACTTTACTTGCAATACTAATTGCGATGCTTTTGATGATCTCGCTCCGATCCACCGTCAAAGCCATGTTCCTTGCCACGATAAAGCCTTTACCTTCATCTCCCAAAAAACCTTGTTATTGCTATGTGACTACTTATTTAACTTGCTTAGTATGCATGCTTAAGTTGTTTCCTTTCAAGTTATGTCATGCTTTACTTGGATTATGCTTATATTACAATGGGTCACTTATTATGATATGCCTGTGGAGATAATTAAATGGTAGGCAAATGACAACGGTGAGAGGCTGGGCCTTATGCCTTGGTTTTGTTCCACTTGAGTCCCCCTAGAGTGGGATCTTGTTTATGTTCTATGAATGAGTGCGCTAACCATATGTGGGTCCCAATTACCTGTAGCTGCAGAATATCCATGAGCCACAAGCTGGTTTTACATTCGCCACACCACTCATACTTGCATACAGAGGAGATAACCCCTCAGGATTTTATTATGTTATATGTCAGGCCATTAGGGGATATTCCCTCGTAGTTCGAGACTTGCGGAGTACCCGATAAGTAGCTGTATAGGGTACTAACCGTTGTAGCCCCTGTCGTAGATGATTGGGTCCGTGTTAGTGATACGCCTGACTCTCGATATGGGTGTTGACCTGATCGAGTGTCTCCTAGACTAGGACGTAGTGACAGTGACGGTGAAAGTCATTCGTTCAAAATTGTCTTGCTCAACATGTCATGGGGAACAACGACTGTTATCGTCGAGCAAGCTTTGTCGTGTCGTCTCAAAGTTTCGGTAATAGCTCAATGGGTGGGTGTAGTGGGTAGATTCCAGTTAGGAACAATGTGCATATGGAGCCTATAATGGGTATGTTGGTGCACCCCTGCAGAGTTAAACCTTTTGGAAAGTCATGTCCGCCGTTATGGACGACTTGGAGCTTGACTAATAGTTCCTAAAACAAATTCAACCAAGGTGACAATGCCTTGTTTGTCTCTTATTCATGGGGTATACGAAGAGGAGGACAAAGTAGTGTTCTGTTTGCGTAGGCAGGTGAGTAGGTTCTTAGTTCAGGAGTTACCCGATGTTTGGATTACGCTTATCTTAATCTAATAGATGCAAGTTGTAGTGTGATTCTTAGGCGTGCAGCTTCACCACTTAACCATTCTCTACCTAATTGTAGTGTTAGTGCTAGTACCCCTAGTAATGAGATTTGCCGAGTACCTTTGTACTCATCCTTGCCACAACAAATACTTATACGCGTGGTGATGGACAACATTAGCTTGGTAGTGCTTCAGACAGCAGTCTGGGCAAGGATATGGATGTCATTTGCCTTACTTTGAGCCTTCTTAACGCAACATGTATTCTTACCTGATTAAGTTTTATTTGCTTCCGTTGTATGAGTTGGATTTTAGTCGTAAAACCCCATTTGTACGAGATATTTTAGTCGTAAGACCCTGTTCGTAAGACTCTGGAACCGACATAGGGGTCCTCGGCCCGCCCACTAGACCAAGAGACGACATGGTAAGAGACCTTTTAGCTGGGCCACCATCACTGTCAAAGATAAAAGTTCACTAGTTTGGGTCTCTCTCTGTCGTTGATGGCTCATCAGACGTCTCTCCCTCGCTCTTGCATCGCTGTTCAACATCCGATACCATTTTTGCTTTATGATGTTGCTTTTCAACCACTCTCTCCCTGTAATGGCACTACAACCCTCTCTCCTCTTCTATGCGAGGCATGATAATTGTAATTGGGTTGTAACCCTAGCGGTTTGTGGCGTGCTTTACCTACTTTCCCTCTTACTAAGTTGTAAACCCTAGAACTGGATACCCAAATTCTCTCTCAAAGTCTGAATAGAAGTGTTGAATTCAATCTTGAGTAGCCTCGACAGCAGCTTTCAAGCGCCTCCGGTCAGCCCACATCTATGCACGCCTATTGTTGCTGGCCTTCGCTGCATGCCGCACTATATTCCTTCCTGAGCACGCCGTAATCCAGGTCAGATTTGACTCCTACACACCCATCGGTTGGTCTCACTGAAAATTTCAGACAAAAACATGCCGCCTGCCGCACGATCGATCCAACTCCAAGCCGCTCCAGCCCCCTTGACCCATCGTACCAAGCTTCAATTTGGCGGCAACCCTGACTCATTAGTAATCGATCCTCGATTCTGCTCCACCTCTAGATCAACTCCTTCACGACCTCCAGACCGACCTTATGCTCATGATATCACTTGTTATATTAATTCAAAGCATATTGTCGATTCACCGAGGACCAAGCAATCACATGAGGCATGACATCAAGATTTGTTAACGAGGTTCACCAACATGGCTACATCTCAGAGGTATGACTATGGGCGCTCCTTCCGATGATACCGCTACAAAACCGACCACCCGGGCCCTGCACACGCCACTGGCTTTCCGGGCCTTGCATACGTTACATCGTGTGTCTATTCCTACATTATATAAGAGGTCCGAAATACAAGTGTTCTACTCAAACACAACTCGTACCCTGTCTGCACACACTACGACTCTAAGTTCAACATATTTGACACAATTCCAACAACCAGAAAACATAACCACGGAAAGAACGGGGTTTCATTCATAACTGAAACACACGAGGCATTTGTAGGTCACAGACAGTCTAACTTATTCACAGAGCAAGACATATGAAAACGATCTATACCATTGCCACAACCCACAATTGTGGTCTCATCCCGACAAAATAATGAAAATGCGAGCTAAGAAAGAAACTTCAGAGCTTGAAGCATCCGGTCAACTCTTTGCTGAAACTGAGACCGAGCTCTCGAAGGCAGACCCCATGCGGCTGATGACGAACTGGTAGATCTTGCGCTTCAACCGCTCTACATTGTCCTTGGTCGCATCCTCGTCGGCGATCTTACCGACTCCGTCGAGCCAGTCGCTGATCCTCTTGAACTGCGACAGGACCACCGTGATATGGCCGCTCTGCTTTCCCCTAGTTGCAATGTTCTGGTCTTCAAACAGGTGGAAGCCTACATCCATGGCCTCGTTCACAAATTTCAGAAACCAGGCATGCATCTCTCGGCACAAGGTGTTGGCAAGCTCAACCGTCTCGTTCATGCCCGGAGTTTTAGGCCATGCAGCAGGGAGAGGTGATGCCCTGGACTGGACCTTTGCAGAAGCTCCAAGCGATGGCCTCTTGGACAGGCTTGTTCTTGGTGGTTCCACTGCAGGAGCCTTGGGCTTTTCAGTGCTCTTCTTCTGGTAGATGGATCCAGTGGCGCTGTTAACAAGCTTGAGGACCTCCAGTTCGGTTGCTAATGCTGCCTCAACCCAATGAGTGGCTGATTTCTCCCAGAATGCAGCTTCGTCTGCTCCGTTGGTGGCCATTGACTCGGCGATTTTCTTCCACTTGAGAGTGTCTTCATAGACAGCAAGGAAACAATCGACAGTTGGGAGTGGATTCGCGGTCTTCGACAACGAACAAAGTTCAGAGAACTTGCTGTTGACAGAAATCAACACAATGTTACAATCATCACACTCTGCTGACATACAGACTTTGGTGGAAAAACAAAAACCAGACTGCTGCAAGTTACCTCAGATTTCTGATAACTGAATCAGTGATCAATGCCTCCTGCAGAGCGTCAGCTGCAGCGGCTGCTGCTGCATCTCTCCGTTCAGCAGCTTCCTGTAAAATCAATAACAAAACGAAGACGGCATTAGGAGGATCAGCTTCCTGTAAAATCAATAACAAAACGAAGACGGCATTAGGAGGATCAATAAATGCATATTGTTCGCAAAAGCAAATGAAGTACTCCCTCAGAGGGAGTAGCATACCTTTCCGATCTTCGAAAGTTTATCTGAAACTGTAACCAGTGGAACGCTGCCATCAGTCCATTTAGCATCATGAAGTATGATTTTTGGAGCTGTTTTTGCCTTCCCTGCACTAGACTCTGTCTTCTTTCGTGGTTTTGGCTTCTCATCAACAGAGGTGTCATCGTTACTGGATAGCTCTGTTGTAGCATCACTAAGTCGCCGTGACATTGCTTCCTGAAGTTACAGAAGAAGGTCAGTTGTCATTGCTCAGGTACATGAATTTCAATCACATGTAAACCTAAGCAATTCAGAATAAAGCAGTGCAGATAATAAGATATGCCCATTGCACAATGCTCTTGATTCACACATACACTAGAATTAACTGTAGACAAAGAACTGGAATTAACTGTAGACTAAGAACTCTATACAATAGATGCACAGCATCAATAATTTTCCCGTTCGTCTACAAAATTATTATCAATGAGGCTATGCAATGTACAAGCACATGAAAATATCATAGCCAAATAGTTTGATTCATTTTCTGACAACGAAACTGAAATAGTCAGAACTAACCAAGTGGCTAGCAATCCAGTACTCCTACACTATTGAGCACATTACAAGTGGCTAGCACTACAAGATTTTGGAACATAACAATATTATTTACAGGTCAATTCTAGTTTAACATGCTCTATATTTAAACAATTGAGCATGCTGCTACTGTTGCAGCTGTACAGCTAAAAAAAGGAAATGCATCTCTTTCACATCCCCATTTGGTCTTATGGATGAGCATGGTCAATTAACAGTACATATACTAGTGGCAGATACCTACACAGCAATTATGCCTAATTCCAACATCCGAAATTCCCAAATGCAACACAATGTAGCAATTAACATGATCCTTACCTGAGTCCTCAGAATAGTATCTCTGTCCACCTTGACCTTGGACTTCTTCACCGTGCCAGCGGCCGCAGCTGCAAGAGCCATTGCCGACTCGTCCCAGCTCTTCCTCCCCGGCTTCATGGCTGACCCGCTCCCCAAATCTGTCATCTTCGAGATACCAGACACCAACACCCCGACCTTCTTCTTGCTGCCCCCTTCTCCTGAAAGCCTCCGGGAACCGGGTGAGAGGGAGCCCCGCCTGCCACCGCCACCTGGAGAGGCCGCTCCTCTTCTCCCTCCTGGTGAAGGCTGCCTGTACCTCGATGGCACGATAATGGCTGGCTCCTTTGCGACCCTGCGGTTCTCCTCCTCGGCCGCAACAAGGCTGGGAACCACACACTTCGAGGGGGCTGGCGACGACGACCTGGACGTGCCTCTCACGGCAGGTGACGACGCTCTGGAGGCGCCCTTGACAGAGGGAGACGCCGCTCGGGACGCTCCCTTCACCGCAGGCGACGGATCTCGCTGCTTGGCCGGCGCCGGAGACGAGAACCGCCGCTTCACGGCCGAACCGCCTGGCAGCGCCGCGGCCTCGGGGCCATTCCTGGGAGCAAGAACGGTCCTTTTGACGGCAGCATCCATCGCATCAGACGGTGGCGCACTGCCGGAGCCGGACGGCATGAGCGGCGGCGCAGCGTCGGGCGAGGAATCCGGCCTGATGACGTAGCCCCGGGAGCACGCGGCGGAGCGGACAATGAGCGGCTCCGGGTTGCCGACGCAGGGGAGGGATCGGGAGGACGGAACGGGGCGGAGGCCGACGGCGCGGGGAACCGGGCTGGCGAAGCGGAGGCGGTCGAGGTGGACCAGGTGGCCGACGATGTGGGGCCGCGCGGAGAGGAGCGCGTCGGCGTCGGCGGGTGAGGGCTGGACGTAGGTGGAGTGGAGGCCGTCGGAGAGCTGGAGGAGAAAGCCGTTGGAGGGGCATAGCAGGGAGTCGGCGGTGGAGGCCGTGAGCGCGGGCACGACCGCCGTGACCTGGAGCGCGGGGGAGCGGTGCTCGCCGGTGACCCGCTCGTCCGTGTGCATCGCCTGCAGCAGGCGCAGCAAGACCCCCGGCATTACCGTCGCCATCGCTCGCTCTCTGGCCGCCGATCGGGAGGAGAAGGGGGGGAGGGATTTGTGGATGCGCCGAGGAGAGATTTGGGGGCGGAGAGGGAGAGAGAAAGGGAGGGATTTGAGGAGCCTAGAAGGAGAAAGAGACGTTGGAGTGCGGCGTGGCGAGCGTGGGGGCTGGGGGGACCTGCGGTGGGATTTCAAATTTCAAACGGCCCGCCTCTGCGTTAGGCAGTGGGGCCATTTGGCAGGTGACTCTTGTCATATGCGGGGCCGCCGTCAATACTCGCTGCCTGTGCTAGGTGTCGTTACTCGTTTTTCTTTCACGCGCACATTTATTTATTTCATTTAAAAAAAGCTTGTTTTCTTTTGTGAGCGAATTGTTTTTTTTCTGATTAAAGTTAACGCTCCAAATCTCGTGACAGAACTGAATGCATTGGCTGCCGTCCGATCCGGATCGCGTTGGCGTGATTTCGACAGGGGTGGGACGGTTTTTGCTGAGGAACGAATGCGGGCATGATTTCGGCAACGATTTTTAGGGAAGTAATTAATGTACACCATGATTTTAGCGAGGATTTTAGGGAAGTAATTAATATAACCTGTGATGTCAGTGAGGGGGCTAGCTAACTCCAGTCGTTTCGTCTAGGTTCTAGCTAGCCAACCAAACCATCCACTAACAAATACTGTAGTTGTTGTTTAGGTTGAAGACAACTCGTTTTAAATCTGTTTATTGGAATTGTTATCGAATCTGCCAAACTGAAGAACAGCTAATTTGATCATAGAGTTGAGTGGATCGGGATGTCGAGTCCTTTGCCCTCTTGCCAAATTGTGGAAGAGAGGACGAGATGTGTTGTCTCGCTCCATGACCATCACCGTGGTAATTTCTATATGAATACTATCATGATTACACACCTCATACCTGATAATTTACGTACAACACCGTGATAACTTCGACCCGAGAAAAAAAAGTTGTTGAAACATACACCAATAACTTCTATGTGAATAGCATGGTAATTTATACAACGTTGACCTAATATGTTAAGGACATCATCTTTCGTGAATCTGAGCTATCCCATGTGTTTGTGTATCCCTTCTGTTTTAGCCCTATGATCTTAATCCCGCGAATTAAATATACTAGATGATACCTCGTGCCTTTCTACGGGAATGGGTTGCAATAATTTCAGTGAAATTTGGTTGTATGAAATATTAATACTTAAACTAACAATAGATGATGTAGGGTGGATACCCTAAGGCCGATCTTTCACGAGATGGAGGGGATACTACGAACACGAAGAACACGAGGGGAAACACGAGGGAAAACACTCAAATCAACGGAAACGATCACACATGTGCTAGATCCATGAACATAAAGGGTGATACAAGATCCAAACGCAACAAAGGACGATACAAGAGGCGGTAGTTCTTCTCCGTGAGGAGGTCTTGAGGGATCTTCCCGTGAGGGGTCTTGAATCCACTTGGGGGATCTTCTCCGTGGAGGCTACGGTCTCCGAAGGAGAAAGTATCAAGTGGATGAGCAAAACTCTATCTCCAAAATGAGCTATCACATTGCTAACCCTAATAAGAGGGAGGAGGAGTATAAATAGTCTAGGGGGCGAAAGGGTACATGGGCCTCGGCCCAACACGCTGTGCACAGACAGGCGCCGGTCGTCCGGAGGCTCGCGAGGGTCCGGTCGTCCGGCATTTTAGCTCTGATCAGGCGGCGTCGGATTTCCGGAGGCGATCGGTCGTCCGGTCGTCTGGAGGTCTCGGACTTCCGATAATTTCCCTTCTGTTGGGTGACACCTGATGTCCGGGGGGGGGGGGGGCTCGATCGTCCGGTCGCTGGGGTGCGTCGGACGTCCGGTCCGTCTCGGTCGTCAGGCCGCTATAGCGATCGCAGACTGGGACTTGGCTGGCGGGCTGGTGCTTCAGGCGTCGGACGTCCGGTGAGATCCGGTCGTTCGGTGGCTGTAGAACTCCTGGCAGCATGTTCTCTTGGTCCTTGTACTTGGTGTCCTCGCCATCTTGTTCGTTGGGTGCAGCTGCTCCGTGGCCTTCCTCCAAGTACCTGATCACACATAGGGTCTCCGCTTGAGGTAGTAGCCATGTCTTATATGTAGAAAGTGGTAGTTCGGAGAGGAGCGAGTTCACCTTATCTTCGATAGCCTTTGCTCGGGCTCTTGTCATTGGTCCAAGTGGTGTCGTGGGAGACTTAGGTAGGTCCACGGGGATGACCGTGGGATGCTCCGCATCATCTCCCCCCCCCCCCTTGGGAAAGATCCGACCTCGGATCGAAATCCTCATCACCATGGTAGGGAGAGAGATTTTGACGTTGAAGACGTCGCTTACATTGTACTTGTCGCGTGGGAGATCGATCTTGTAAGCATTGTTGTTGTAGCGTGCTAGCACCTTGAAGGGTCTGTCGGCTCGAGGTAGAAGTTTGGACTTGCGTTTGTTGGGGAAGAAGTCCTTGCGAAGGTGTAGCCACACGAGATCTCCATTGTTGAATATCATGGGTTGCTTGTTGATGTTGAGCTTGGTCGCGAGTCGTTGTACTTGGCACTCGATGGTGTGCCTTGTATCTTCACGCATCTTCTTGAGGTAGCTCACTCGTGCACTTGCGTCCATGTTGATGCGCTCTTGTAGTGGTAGAGGTAGGATGTCTAATGGGGACAACGGGTTGAAGCCGTAGACGACCTCGAAGGGGGACTTGCCGGTAGTAGAGTGTCGTGCTCGATTGTAGGCGTACTCGACGATTGGTAGACACTCTTCCCACTCCTTGATGTTCTTCTTGATCAACACGCGTAGGAGAGTCGATAGGTCCGATTCATGACCTCCGTTTGGCTGCCGGTTTGGGGATGGTATGCCGAAGAGAACAAGAGCTTGATTCCGAGCTTGGCACATAAGGTCTTCCAAAAGTAGCTTAGGAACTTGATGTCGCGGTCCGAGACAATAGTCTTTGGCACTCCATGTAGGCGCAAGATTTCCCTACAAAAAATATTTGCAACATCTGAAGCATCGCCTATCTTGTTGCATGGGATGAAATGAGCCATTTTAGAGAATCGGTCCACAACAACAAACACAGAATCTTTGCCATTTCGAGTTCGAGGCAAACCAAGCACAAAGTCCATACTAATATCTTCCCATGGGTGATACGAAATAGGAAGTGGCATATAGAGACCATGGGATTGAGCTTTAGACTTAGCTTTGCTACATGTAGAGCATCGGTTGGTGAAGCGTGAGACGTCGCGGAACATCTTGGGCCAAAAGTAGTTCTTTGAGAGCGTAGCAAATGTCTTGCCGCGTCCAAAGTGTCCCATAAGTCCTCCTCCAAGAGCCTCTTGCAAAAGTACAAACGAAGAGAAGACTCGGGGATACATGGTTTGTTAGCTCTCATAAGGTAATCATCTTTGATGTAATAGCGTTCCCAAGATGTATGCGTCAAACATTTGGCATAAGGAATAGCAAAAGTAGGATCATGCACATACAAGTCTTTTATGTGCTCAAAGCCAATGGCATTCAATTCTAGTTGGGTAACAAGCATGCATCTACGAGAAAGCGCATCCGCCACAACATTGTCTTTGCCTTTGATATACTTGATGACATAAGGAAAAGATTCAATGAATTCACTCCACTTAGCATGACGCTTGTTCAACTTAGTTTGACCCTTAAGGTACTTAAGCGTTTCATGATCCGTATGAAGAATGAACTCGTGAAGGCGGAGATAATGCTCCCAAACATGCAAGACTCTCACTAAAGCATATAGCTCTTTGTCATAGATGTGGTAGTTAAGTTGCGCTCCGGAAAGTTTTTCACTAAAGTAAGCTATGGGGCGCTTCTCTTGCATCAACACACCTCCTATGCCGCAACTGCTAGCATCGCAATGTATTTCAAATGGTTTATCAAAGTTGGGTAATGCAAGCAAAGGGGCGTGCGTAAGCAAATTCTTAAGCTCATTGAATGCGGTATCTTGAGATGGTCCCCAAACAAATGGTGCATTTTTCTTGATTAAAGCATGTAAAGGTAAAGCAATGGTGCTAAAGTCCTTCACGAATCTATGATAGAAACCGGCTAAGCCAAGGAAACTTCGCACTTGTTGCAAGTTGGTTGGTTGGGGCCAAGTTTTAATAGCACTGATCTTAGATTCATCTACATGAACACCCTTAGAAGACACAACGAAACCCAAGAAAACAAGCTTATCAACACCGAAAAGGCATTTGCCCATATTAGCATAAAGTCGCTCTTTTTTAAGAGTTTGCAAAATGGTTCTAATATGGGTGAGATGATCTTTTAGAGATTTGCTAAACACAAGAATATCGTCAAAGTAGACCACAACAAATACGCCAATATAGGGATGGAGAACAAAATGCATCACATGCATAAAGTGTTGGAATATGCCCTAGAGGCAATAATAAAATGGTTATTATTATATTTCTTTGTTCATGATAATTGTCTATTGTTCATGCTATAATTGTGTTATCCGGAAATCGTAATACATGTGTGAATACATAGACCACAACGTGTCCCTAGTAAGCCTCTAGTTGACTAGCTCGTTGATCAACAGATAGTCATGGTTTCCTGACTATGGACATTGGATGTCATTGATAACGGGATCACATCATTAGGAGAATGATGTGATGGACAAGACCCAATCCTAAGCATAGCACAAAGATCATGTAGTTCGTTTGCTAGAGCTTTTCCAATGTCAAGTATCATTTCCTTAGACCATGAGATCGTGCAACTCCCGGATGCCGTAGGAGTGCTTTGGGTGTACCAAACGTCACAACGTAACTGGGTGACTATAAAGGTGCACTACGGGTATCTCCGAAAGTGTCTGTTGGGTTGGCACGGATCGAGACTGGGATTTGTCACTCCGTATGACGAAGAGGTATCTCTGGGCCCACTCGGTAATGCATCATCATAATGAGCTCAATGTGACCAAGTGTCTGGTCACGGGATCATGCATTACGGTACGAGTAAAGTGACTTGCCGGTAACGAGATTGAACGAGGTATTGGGATACCGACGATCGAATCTCGGGCAAGTAACGTACCGATTGACAAAGGGAATTGTATACGGGATTGATTGAATCCTCGACATCGTGGTTCATCCGATGAGATCATCGTGGAACATGTGGGAGCCAACATGGGTATCCAGATCCCGCTGTTGGTTATTGACCGGAGAGGCGTCTCGGTCATGTCTGCATGTCTCCCGAACCCGTAGGGTCTACACACTTAAGGTTCGGTGACGCTAGGGTTGTAGAGATATTAGTATGCGGAAACACAAAAGTTGTTTGGAGTCCCGGATGAGATCCCGGACGTCACGAGGAGTTCCGGAATGGTCCGGAGGTGAAGAATTATATATAGGAAGTCCAGTTTCGGCCACCGGGAAAGTTTCGGGGGTTATCGGTATTGTACCGGGACCACCGGAAGGGTCCCGGGGGTCCACCGGGTGGGGCCACCTATCCCGGAGGGCCCCATGGGCTTAAGTGGGGAGGGGAACCAGCCACTGGTGGGCTGGTGCGCCCCCCATGGGCCTCCCCTGCGCCTAGGGTTGGAAACCCTGGGGGTGGGGGGGGCGCCCCACTTGGCTTGGGGGGCAAGCCGCCCCCCCTCAGATGGGATCTCCAGGGGGCCGGCGCCCCCCCAGGGCTCCTATAAATAGTGGGGGAAGGGAGGGCAGCCGCACCACAGCCCCTGGCGCCTCCCTCTCCCTCCCGTGACACCTCTCCCTCCCGCTTGCGCTTGGCGAAGCCCTGCCGGGATCCCCGCTACTTCCACCACCACGCCGTCGTGCTGCTGGATCTCCATCAACCTCTCCTCCCCCCTTGCTGGATCAAGAAGGAGGAGACGTCGCTGCTCCGTACGTGTGTTGAACGCGGAGGTGCCGTCCGTTCGGCACTCGGTCATCGATGATTTGGATCACGACGAGTACGACTCCATCAACCCCGTTCACTTGAACGCTTCCGCTCGCGATCTACAAGGGTATGTAGATGCACTCCTTCCCTCTCATTGCTAGTAAACTCCATAGATGGATCTTGGTGATGCGTAGAAAATTTTAAAATTCTGCAACGATCCCCAACAGTGGCATCATGAGCCAGGCCTATGCGTAGTTACTATGCACGAGTAGAACACAAAGCAGTTGTGGGCGTAGATGTTGTCAATTTTTCTTGCCACTACTAGTCATATCTTGTTTCGGCGGTATTGTGGGATGAAGCGGCCCGGACCGACCTTACACGTACGCTTACGTGAGACAGGTTCCACCGAATGACATGCACTAGTTGCATAAGGTGGCTAGCGGGTGTCTGTCTCTCCCACTTTAGTCGGAACGGATTCGATGAAAAGGGTCCTTATGAAGGGTAAATAGAAATTGGCATATCACGTTGTGGTTTTACGTAGGTAAGAAACGTTCTTGCTAGAAACCTATAGAAGCCACGTAAAAACTTGCAACAACAATTAGAGGACGTCTAACTTGTTTTTGCAACATGTGCCTTGTGATGTGATATGGCTAGAAGATGTGATGAATGATATATGTGATGTATGAGATTGATCATATTCTTGTAATAGGAATCACGACTTGCATGTCGATGAGTATGACAACCGGCAGGAGCCATAGGAGTTGTCTTTATTTTTTGTATGACCTGCGTGTCATTGAATAACGCCATGTAAATTACTTTACTTTATTGCTAAACGTGTTAGCCATAGAAGTAGAAGTAATCGTTGGCGTGACAACTTCATGAAGACACAATGATGGAGATCATGGTGTCATGCCGGTGACGAAGATGATCATGGAGCCTCGAAGATGGAGATCAAAGGAGCAAAATGATAATGGCCATATCATGTCACTATTTGATTGCATGTGATGTTTATCATGTTTTACATCTTATTTGCTTAGAATGACGGTAGTAAGTAAGATGATCCCTTATAATAATTTCAAGAAAGTGTTCCCCCTAACTGTGCACCGTTGCGAAGGTTCGTTGTTTCGAAGCACCACGTGATGATCGGGTGTGATAGATTCTAACGTTCGCATACAACGGGTGTTGACGAGCCTAGCATGTACAGACATGGCCTCGGAACACACGCAATACACTTAGGTTGACTTGACGAGCCTAGCATGTACAGACATGGCCTCGGAACATGGAAGACCGAAAGGTCGAGCATGAGTCGTATAGAAGATACGATCAACATCAAGATGTTCACCGATCTTGACTAGTCCGTCTCACGTGATGATCGGACACGGCCTAGTTAACTCGGATCATGTTTCACTTAGATGACTAGAGGGATGTCTATCTGAGTGGGAGTTCATTGAATAATTTGATTAGATGAACTTAATTATCATGAACTTAGTCTAAAATCTTTACAATATGTCTTGTAGATCAAATGGCCCACGTTGCCCTCAACTTCAATGCGTTCCTAGAGAAAACCAAGCTGAAAGATGATGGCAGCAACTATACGGACTGGGTCCGGAACCTGAGGATCATCCTCATAGCTGCCAAGAAAGATTATGTCCTAGAAGCACCGCTAGGTGAAGCACCCATCCCAGAGAACCAAGACGTTATGAACGCTTGGCAATCACGTGCTGATGATTACTCCCTCGTTCAGTGCGGCATGCTTTACAGCTTAGAACCGGGGCTCCAAAAGCGTTTTGAGAAACATGGAGCATATGAGATGTTCGAAGAGCTGAAAATGGTTTTCCAAGCTCATGCCCGGGTCGAGAGATATGAAGTCTCCGACAAGTTCTTCAGTTGTAAAATGGAGGAAAATAGTTCTGTCAGTGAGCACATACTCAGAATGTCTGGGTTACACAACCGGTTGTCTCAGCTGGGAGTTAATCTCCCGGATGACGCGGTCATTGACAGAATCCTTCAGTTGCTTCCACCAAGCTACAAGAGCTTTGTGATGAACTTCAATATGCAGGGGATGGAAAAGGCCATTCCTGAGGTATATTCAATGCTGAAATCAGCGGAGGTGGAGATCAAAAAGGAACATCCAGTGTTGATGGTGAATAAAACCACTAAGTTCAAGAAAGGCAAGGGTAAGAAGAACTTCAAGAAGGACGGCAAGGGAGTTGCCGCGCCCGGTAAGCCAGTTGCCGGGAAGAAGTCAAAGAATGGACCCAAGCCTGAGACTGAGTGCTTTTATTGCAAGGGAAGTGGTCACTGGAAGCGGAACTGCCCCAAATACTTAGCGGACAAGAAGGCCGGCAACACCAAAGGTATATGTGATATGCATGTAATTGATGTGTACCTTACCAGTACTCGTAGTAGCTCCTGGGTATTTGATACCGGTGCGGTTGCTCATATTTGTAACTCAAAACAGGAACTGCGGAATAAGCGGAGACTGGCGAAGGACGAGGTGACAATGCGCGTCGGTAATGGTTCCAAGGTCGATGTGATCGCCGTCGGCACGCTGCCTCTACATTTACCTACGGGATTAGTTTTAAACCTCAATAATTGTTATTTAGTGCCAACTTTGAGCATGAACATTGTATCAGGATCTCGTTTAATTCGAGATGGCTACTCATTTAAATCCGAGAATAATGGTTGTTCTATTTATATGAGAGATATGTTTTATGGTCATGCCCCGCTGGTCAATGGTTTATTCTTGATGAATCTCGAACGTGATGTTACACATATTCATAGTGTGAATACCAAAAGACGTAAAGTTGATAACGATAGTCCCACATACTTGTGGCACTGCCGCCTTGGTCACATTGGTGTCAAGCGCATGAAGAAGCTCCATGCAGATGGACTTTTGGAGTCTCTTGATTACGAATCATTTGACACGTGCGAACCATGCCTCATGGGTAAGATGACCAAGACTCCGTTCTCCGGAACAGTGGAGCGAGCAACCAACTTATTGGAAATCATACATACCGATGTGTGTGGTCCAATGAGTGTTGAGGCTCGCGGAGGATATCGTTATGTTCTCACTCTCACTGATGACTTGAGTAGATATGGGTATGTCTACCTAATGAAACACAAGTCTGAGACCTTTGAAAAGTTCAAGGAATTTCAGAGTGAGGTTGAGAATCAACGTGACAGAAAAATAAAGTTCCTACGATCAGATCGTGGAGGGGAATATTGAAGTCACGAATTTGGCACACACTTAAGGAAATGTGGAATCGTTTCACAACTCACGCCGCCTGGAACACCTCAGCGAAATGGTGTGTCCGAACGCCGTAATCGCACTCTATTGGATATGGTGCGATCTATGATGTCTCTTACCGATCTACCGCTCTCATTTTGGGGCTATGCTTTAGAGACTGCCGCATTCACTTTAAATAGGGCTCCGTCGAAATCCGTTGAGACGACACTGTATGAATTATGGTTTGGGAAGAAACCTAAGCTATCGTTTCTAAAAGTTTGGGGATGCGATGCTTATGTCAAGAAACTTCAACCTGAAAAGCTCGAACCCAAGTCAGAAAAATGCGTCTTCATAGGATACCCTAAGGAAACCATTGGGTATACCTTCTACCTCAAATCCGAAGGCAAAATCTTTGTTGCCAAGAACGGGTCCTTTCTGGAGAAAGAGTTTCTCTCGAAAGAAGTGAGTGGGAGGAAAGTGGAACTTGATGAGGTGATAGTCACCCCTTCCGAACCGGAAAGTAGCGCAGCGCGGGAAGATGTTCCTGTGGTGCCTACACCGACTGGGGAGGAAGTTAATGATGATGATCATGAAGCTTCGGATCAAGTTACTGCTGAACTTTGTAGGTCCACAAGGACACGTTCCGCACCAGAGTGGTACGGCAAACCCTGTCCTGGAAATCATGTTGTTAGACAACGGTGAACCTTCGAACTATGAAGAAGCGATGGCGGGCCCGGATTCCGACAAATGGCTAGAAGCCATGAAATCCGAGATAGGATCCATGTATGAAAACGAATTATGGACTTTGACTGACTTGCCCGATGATCGGCGAGCCATAGAAAATAAATGGATCTTTAAGAAGAAGACATACGCGGATGGTAATGTGACCATCTATAAGGCTCGACTTGTCGCTAAGGGTTATCGACAAGTTCAAGGAGTTGACTACGATGAGACTTTCTCACCCGTAGCGAAGCTGAAGTCCATCCGAATCCTGTTAGCAATTGCCGCATACTATGATTATGAGATATGGCAAATGGACGTCAAAACGGCATTCCTTAACGGCTTTCTTAAGGAAGAATTGTATATGATGCAGCCGGAAGGTTTTGTCGATCCTAAGAATGCTAACAAGGTATGCAAGCTCCAGCGCTCCATCTATGGGCTGGTGCAAGCATCTCGGAGTTGGAACATTCGATTTGATGAGATGATCAAAGCGTTTGGATTTAACAGACTTATGGAGAAGCTTGTGTTTACAAGAAAGTGAGTGGGAGCTCTGTAGCATTTCTCTTATTATATGTGGATGCCATACTATTGATGGGAAATGATATAGAATTCTTGGAAAGTATAAAGGCCTATTTGAATAAGTGTTTTTCAATGAAGGACCTTGGAGAAGCTACTTATATATTAGGCATCAAGATCTATAGAGATAGATCAAGACGCCTCATTGGTCTTTCACAGAGTACATACCTTGACAAGATATTGAAGAAGTTCAATATGGATCAGTCCAAGAAGGGGTTCTTGCCTGTATTGCAAGGTGTGCAATTGAGCACGGCTCAATGCCCGACCACGACAGAAGATAGAGAAAAGATGAGTGTCACCCCCTATGCCTCAGCCATAGGGTCTATTATGTATGCCATGCTGTGTACCAGACCTGATGTAAACCTTGCCGTAAGTTTGGTAGGAAGGTACCAAAGTAATCCCGGCATGGAACACTGGACAGCGGTCAAGAATATCCTGAAGTACCTGAAGAGGACTAAGGATATGTTTCTCGTTTATGGAGGTGACGAAGAGCTCGTCGTAAAGGGTTACGTCGACGCTAGTTTCGACACAGATCTGGATGACTCGAAGTCACAAACCGGATACGTGTATATTTTGAATGGAGGGGCAGTAAGCTGGTGCAGTTGCAAGCAAAGCGTCATGGCGGGATCTACATGTGAAGCGGAGTACATGGCGGCCTCAGAGGCAGCGCAAGAAGCAATCTGGATGAAGGAGTTCATTACTGACCTAGGGGTGATTCCCAATGCGTCGGGCCCGATGACTCTCTTCTGTGACAACACTGGAGCTATTACCCTTGCCAAGGAGCCCAGGTTTCACAGGAAGACCAGACATATCAAGCGTCGCTTCAACTCCATTCGTGAAAGTGTTCAAAATGGAGACATAGATATTTGTAAAGTACATACGGACCTGAATGTAGCAGATCCGTTGACTAAACCTCTCCCTAGAGCAAAACATGATCAACACCAGAACTCTATGGGTGTTCGATTCATCACAATGTAACTAGATTATTGACTCTAGTGCAAGTGGGAGACTGTTGGAAATATGCCCTAGAGGCAATAATAAAATGGTTATTATTATATTTCTTTGTTCATGATAATTGTCTATTGTTCATGCTATAATTGTGTTATCCGGAAATCGTAATACATGTGTGAATACATAGACCACAACGTGTCCCTAGTAAGCCTCTAGTTGACTAGCTCGTTGATCAACAGATAGTCATGGTTTCCTGACTATGGACATTGGATGTCATTGATAACGAGATCACATCATTAGGAGAATGATGTGATGGACAAGACCCAATCCTAAGCATAGCACAAAGATCGTGTAGTTCGTTTGCTAGAGCTTTTCCAATGTCAAGTATCATTTCCTTAGACCATGAGATCGTGCAACTCCCGGATGCCGTAGGAGTGCTTTGGGTGTACCAAACGTCACAACGTAACTGGGTGACTATAAAGGTGCACTACGGGTATCTCCGAAAGTGTCTGTTGGGTTGGCACGGATCGAGACTGGGATTTGTCACTCCGTATGACGGAGAGGTATCTCTGGGCCCACTCGGTAATGCATCATCATAATGAGCTCAATGTGACCAAGTGTCTGGTCACGGGATCATGCATTACGGTACGAGTAAAGTGACTTTCCAGTAACGAGATTGAATGAGGTATTGGGATACCGACGATCGAATCTCGGGCAAGTAACGCACCGATTGACAAAGGGAATTGTATACGGGATTGATTGAATCCTCGACATCGTGGTTCATCCAATGAGATCATCGTGGAACATGTGGGAGCCAACATGGATATCCAGATCCCGCTGTTGGTTATTGACTGGAGAGGCGTCTCGGTCATGTCTGCATGTCTCCCGAACCCGTAGGGTCTACACACTTAAGGTTCGGTGACGCTAGGGTTGTAGAGATATTAGTATGCAGAAGCACGAAAGTTGTTCGGAGTCCCGGATGAGATCCCGGACGTCACGAGGAGTTCCAGAATGGTCCGGAGGTGAAGAATCATATATAGGAAGTCCAGTTTCGGCCACCGAGAAAGTTTCGGGGGTTATCGGTATTGTACCGGGACCACCGGAAGGGTCCCGGGGGTCCACCGGGTGGGGCCACCTATCCCGGAGGGCCCCATGGGCTGAAGTGGGGAGGGGAACCAGCCACTGGTGGGCTGGTGCTCCCCCCATGGGCCTCCCCTGCGCCTAGGGTTGGAAACCCTGGGGGTGGGGGGCGCCCCACTTGGCTTGGGGGGCAAGCCACCCCCTTGGCCGCCGCCCCCCTCAGATGGGATCTCTAGGGGGCCGACGCCCCCCAGGGCTCCTATAAATAGTGGGGGAAGGGAGGGCAGCCGCACCACAGCCCCTGGCGCCTCCCTCTCCCTCCCGTGACACCTCTCCCTCCCGCTTGCGCTTGGCGAAGCCCTGCCGGGATCCCCGCTACTTCCACCACCACGCCGTCGTGCTGCTGGATCTCGATCAACCTCTCCTTCCCCCTTGCTGGATCAAGAAGGAGGAGACATCGCTGCTCCGTACGTGTGTTGAACGCGGAGGTGCCGTCCGTTCGGCACTCGGTCATCGATGATTTGGATCACGACGAGTACGACTCCATCAACCCCGTTCACTTGAACGCTTCCGCTCGCGATCTACAAGGGTATGTAGATGCACTCCTTCCCTCTCGTTGCTAGTAAACTCCATAGATGGATCTTGGTGATGCATAGAAAATTTTAAAATTCTGCAACGATCCCCAACATAAAGGTCTCGGGTGCTTCGGATAAGTCCATTGGCGTGACCAACCATTCAGACAAGCCAAACTTTGTTTTGAAAGCGGTTTTGCATTCGCCACCTTCTTGGATGCAAATTTGGTAATAGCCACTCTTAAGATCAATCTTAGAGAAAATGGTGGCTTTGCTACGCTCATCTAACATATCATTAAGGTGTGGAATGCGGTAGTGATAACGCACGGTGATAGCATTGATAGGACGACAATCGGAACACATGCGATATGTACCATCTTTCTTGGGAACAAGGATTACCGGGATGACACATGGGCTCAAGCTTTCTCGTACATGGACATTGTCGATGAGTTGTTGTACTTGCCGTTGGATCTCCTTGGTTTCCTCGGGGTTGACGCGGTATGGTGCCTTGTTAGGAAGAGGTGCTCTGGGGATGAGGTCGATGCAGTGTTCGATGCCTTGAAGAGGAGGTAGACCCGGAGGTAGCTCGCCGGGGAATACATCTTGGAATTCCTGCAATAGAGAAGATAACACTAAAGGTAGATTGTGAGAGGTGTTAGTTTTTGTTGCCTCGTCCTTGCACAAAAGGACATAGTGCATAACACTTGATGGGTTCTCACACACTTCTCTCATCTCACTTTTGGTGGCAAATAGCACTAAGTTTTTCTTGTCGCTCATCGTGGAGGCACTCATTTTGGGCTTGTGGCTCTCACTCCCTTTTGGGTGGCTCACTCTCTCACTATTCTCTCCATGATGTGTGGTTGCTTGCTTGTCGGCATCTTGTCCACCTCGCAGGCTTGACGGGACACATGCATCCTGTCCACCTCGCAGGCTCGATGGGACACGTGCGAGCAGCAAGGCCGCCCATGCTCACCGGGAAGCGAGCTCTTTGACCTCCATCCACCAGCCGCCTGCCTCGCTCACAACCTCTCCATTAATGGTGGTCGAGCTGCTGTTGAACACGCGGTTAATTAAAGCACCTGGACGGAGGGTGTTTGCTTGTGATCCCATGGCCCCGCTCAACGTTAGCATTTGCTTTGTTCATGTTTTCAACTCATATTCCGGCCTAATTTAGAATGCCACATAGGGCAACGGATAATACGACGACAAATAAAATGGCAACGGATAATACGACGACAAATTTACAATGGCGCGGATAATAATTGTCTTACATATTCCGGATAATTTAAAATGCCACATGCGGCAAAGCCCGGAAGACACGGAGGCAAGAGAAGAAGAAAATCGCAGACAACGATCTGGGTCGCTACTATCTCTACTCCTCGATGGATCGCCGGGCGACGACATCCTCTAGCTCCTTCTTCAGTTCCTCACGGCTTTGCTTGAAAGCAGCCATGGATTACTCCACCTCCTGCTCACGCTCGATCCGGAGCTTCCTCAAGTCACCCCAGTTCCTCGACGACCGTCAGTGTCATCCCCGAGGCACTGCTCTGCTCATGCAGCATCTTCCAGTCGGCAGCCTCCTCCTCCTTCTCGGCGAGCGCCTTGAGGAGCTTCGCATTGTCACCCATGAGTTGCTCAACGAGGCCGGTCTCCTTCTCAACCGAGGCATCGCTGATCGTGAGCAGCTTCATCAAGCCATCGACCAACTCCTGATGCTTAATGAGGCCAGCGAGAATGTCATCGTCGCCGGCCAAGGACTTCAGCAACGCGAGCTCGTCGCGATGCCCGACGCGGCAAGTGCGCTTGTGAGAGCACTCGCGTGCCTGTGAGAGCTCGTTCAAGGGCTCCGCGGCGTGCCGAGAGATCTCTGCTGCCGCTGCCGCTTGGCAGCGGGACCTCTCTAGTGCTTTCGCGGCCTTGGTCTTTGCTGCCTGGTTATATGTCCACCTGAAGCTCCTCCTACCGGTCATGGCGAAACGACTTGATAGGAAAGACCAGTTTTGTGGGTGATGAGGAGAGAAACTGTGAAGTAATCTTCGAGTGGGTAGTTTTTATAGCCCGGTGCTAAGTGTGAACACATATTAGTTTGATCAGTGTGAACATATTTGCAATTACTTGTTGCGTTGTAATCTGTAACGTGACAAGAAACAAGGTCAAAATTTATTGATAGTTCTGGGCCTAAAATGCCCGTTTATATTGTTCTGGCTCATCGCAAACAGTTCTTATGGATCAACCGTATGCCACGCATCGGAAGCCTGAAACATGGGTCCGCGTTCTCGGATGTACGTGTACGTGTCTGCCCACTATTACACACGGTCAAGATATCACCATCGTGTTCGATGGATGCGTCGTCGCACCTCCCATGGGGTGCCAGAAGGTTGACCACGTGGTTGCTCGCCGTTGAGGCGGCCGCGGCGCGGTCTGCTCGTCATTGAGGCGGTCGTGGTGCGCTCTTCTCGCATCCATCCGCGCGTTTTGTTTGCCATGAGGCGGCCACGGCGCACTCCGCTCGGGCGTCCCTGTGCGCGCTCTGCTCACCGTTGTGGCAAATTTACAATGGCAACGGTTAATAATTGTTTTACATATTCAGGATAATTTAAAATGCCACATGCGGCAACGCCCAAAACACTCACGACCTACATATGCATACAATTATAATAAAATATAGGCTAAAAGACTGAGCTGGCGGCCTTCTGACGACGGTCTTCTCGGACTCCATGATCAGCATAGCACCCTTGCGGCCGTTCATTCCAAGTGTCTCGACCCGCCTCCGCCTACGGAGCTGCTGGCGCTGGGAGGCTCTTGGGGCTGCTGGCCTCTTCCAGAAGAGTTTGACAGCGTGCAATCGTGCGCATGATATCTCCGTGGAACCGCTCTATTTTCATGTCTCTGGCCTGGTAGCAAATTCCGTCCATCACCTGCATCCTCAAGATATCACGTTGATGATGTTCTACTTCGCCGGGGACGTCAACTCCGCCAAGGATGCACTCGAGCTTGGCTACCACATCATCAGGATCGAGGTTGACACAGCCGCCACGGGCAATGATGAAGCCGTAGGCTGCGTGTGTCATGACTGAATCGCAGAGGTCCTCTGCCCATTCCTTGCGGGGCATTGATACGTCCATTTTGCATCATGTTTTCTTACTATTATTTATAATGTTTTATCCATAATAATGCTTTTTGGAGTAATTCTAACGCCTTTTCTCTGATAATATGCAAGGTACACACCAAGAGGGAGAATTCCGGCACCTGGAAATCTGGAGTTGGAAAAGCTACGTCAGGCTACCTATTCTGCACAACTCCAAACAAGCTGAAACTTCACGAAGATTTTTTATGGAATATTTGAGGAATATTGGAGCAAATAACTACTAGAGGGCGCCCACCAGATGGGCACAACCCACCTGGGCGCGCCAGGGAGCCCAGGCGCGCCCTGGTGGGTTGTGCTCACCCAGGCCCACCTTCGGTGCTCATCTTCTGGTATATAGGTCATTTTGATCTAGAAAAAAATAAGGAGAGGACTTTCGGGATGGAGCGCCGCCATCTTGAGGCGGAACTTGGACAGGAGCACTTTTGCCCTCCGGCGGAGCAATTCCGCCGGGGGAACTTCCCTCCCGGAGGGGGAAATATAATCATCGTCATCATCATCACCAACAACTCGCCCATATTTTGGAGGGCAATCTCCATCAACATCTTCAACAGCACCATCTCATCTCAAACCCTAGTTCAATCTCTTGTGTTCAATCTTGTTACCGGAACTATAGACTGGTGCTTGTAGGTGACTAGTAGTGTTGATTACATCTTGTAGTTGATTACTATATGGTTTATTTGGAGGAAGATTATATGTTCAGATCCATTATGCTATTTAATACTCCTCTGATCATGAGCATGATTATTACTTGTGAGTAGTTACGTTTGTTCTTGAGGTCACCGGAGAAATCATGTTGCAAGTAATCACGTGAATTTAATATGTGTTCGATATTTTGATAGTATGTATGTTGTGATTCCCTTAGTGGTGTCATGTGAACGTCGACTACATGACACTTCACCATATTTGGGCCTAAGGGAATGCATTGTGGAGTATAAATTAGATGATGGGTTGCGAGAGTGACAGAAGCTTAAACCCCAGTTTATGCGCTATTCCGTAAGGGACCGATTGGATCCAAAAGTTTAATGCTATGGTTAGAATTTATTCTTAATACTGTTCTCGTAGTTGCGGATGCTTGCGGGAGGGTTAATAATAAGTAGGAGGCTTGTTCAAGTAAGAACAACACCTAAGCACCGGTCCACCCACATATCAAATTATCAAAGTAGCGAACACGAATTAAACCAACATGATGAAAGTGACTAGATGAAATTCCCGTGTACCCCCAAGAACGCTTTACTTATCATAAGAGACCGTTTTGGCCTGTCATGTGCCTCAAAAGGATTGGGCAACCTTGCTGCTTTTGTTACTACTATCGTTACTTGCTCGTTACAAATTATCTTGCTATCAAACTACTCCGCTACTTACAAGTTCAGCACTTGCAAACATTAACTTACTGAAAACTACTTGTCATTTCCTTCTGCTCCTCGTTGGGTTCGACACTCTTACTTATCAAAAAGAGCTACAATTGATCCCCTATACTTGTGGGTCATCAAGGCTATCTTCTGGTGCCGCTGCCGGGGAGTGAAGCTGTAACGCCCACGATGCGGCTATATCTCTCACGCGTCGAGGCACGACTTAGAGGCATAACCGCATGGTAGGTTTTGTCGCAAGAAGGGTCATCTTCACACAATCCCATGTAATGAACAAGAATGGGATAAAGAGAGTTGGCTTACAATCGCCACTTCACACAATACATAAATAAATCCATACATCATCCAAAGTACACACATAGACAGACTACGGTCAAATCCAAATGAAAAGAAGATAACCCCAAATGCTAGATCCCCGATCATCCCAACTGGGCTCCACTACTGATCATCAGGAAACGAAACATAGTAATGACCAAGGTCCTCGTCGAACTCCCACTTGAGCTCGGTTGCGTCATCTGCACTGGTATCGTCGGCACCTGCAACTGTTTTGGTAGAATCTGTGAGTCACGAGGACTCATCAATCTCACACCCGCTAGATCAAGACTATTTAAGATTATAGGAAGGATGGGGTAATGAGGTGGAGCTGCAGGAAACACTAAGCATATATGGTGGCTAACATACGCAAATAAGAGCGAGAAGAGGAGCAACGCAACGGTCGCGAAGCTAGAAGTGATTAAGAGGTGATCCTGAAACTACTTACGTTCATACATAACCCGAACAGTGTTCACTTCCCGGGCTCCGCCGAAAAGAGACCATCACGGCTACACACACGGTTGATGTATTTTAATTAAGTCAAGTGTCAAGTTCTCTACAACCGGATATTAACAAATTCCTATCTGCCACATAACCGCGGGCACGGCTTTTGAAAGATAATACCCTGCAGGGGTGTCCCAACTTAGCCCATCATAAGCTCTCACGGTCAACGAAGGATATTCCTTCTCCCGGGAAGACCCGATCAGTCTCGGAATCCCGGTTGACAAGACATTTCGACAA
This sequence comes from Triticum aestivum, assembly GCF_018294505.1. NCBI lineage: Eukaryota > Viridiplantae > Streptophyta > Magnoliopsida > Poales > Poaceae > Triticum > Triticum aestivum. The sequence goes on from NC_057805.1 coordinate 102,743,505, forward strand.
TGGTAAAACAAGACTAGCAAAGCCGCCTGAATGTGCCGACAAATCCCGATAGGAGCTGCACATATCTCGCTCTCAGGGCACACTGGATGGGCAAGACGTCGGGTTGGCATAGACCCTGGTTGCCCAGGGGGCGCCGGACATCGCCCAGTTTGGACCAGCACTCGAAGGAGCACTGGCCCGGGGGTTAAAATAAAGATGACCCTCGGGCTCGCGAAAACCCAAGGGAAAAAGGCTTAGGTAGGCAAATGTAAAACCAAGGTTGGGCCTTGCTGGAGGAGTTTTATTCAAGGCGAACTGTCAAGGGGGTCCCATAAATCACCCAGCCGCGTAAGGAACGCAAAATCAAGGAACATAACACCGGTATGACGGAAACTAGGGCGGCAAGAGTGTAACAAAACACCAGGCATAAGGCCGAGCCTTCCACCCTTTACCAAGTATATAGATGCATTAATTACAATAAGAGATATTGTGATATCCCAACATAATCATGTTCCAACATGGAACAAACTTCATCTTCACCTGCAACTAGCAACGCTATAAGAGGGGCTGAGCAAAAGCGGTAACATAGCCAAACAACGGTTTGCTAGGAAAGGTGGGTTAGAGGCTTGACATGGCAATATGGGAGGCATGATATAGCAAGTGGTAGGTAGCGCGGCATAGCAATAGAGCGAACAACTAGCAAGCAAAGATAGAAGTGATTTCGAGGGTATGGTCATCTTGCCTGAGATCCCGCAAGGAAGAAGAACGAGTCCATGAAGAAGACAAACGAACGTAGTCGAACGGATCCTCACAACTCCGGAACGAAACCGAAGCTAACAAGAGGAGCAAACCGGAAAGAAGAAAACAACATGGTAAAACACACAAGCATAATCATGACATGATGCACAAACAAGTATGATGCATGTCCGGTTTAAAGAGGCATGGCATGGCAAAGTGCACAAACAATACTACAAATTAAGTGGAGCTTAATATGCAACGAGTTGCATATTGACGAAACACCACATTGACATATTTAGTTTAATCTCGTTTAAGCTACCAAACAATATTAAATGTTGTTAAACATGGCAAGAGGTGAAACGTAAGTAAACTAACTATTTAGGCAAGTTTAAATGAGGCCGGAAACAACAAACAACAATTCCGGAAAATCCCCATATGCATATTTTGAATTCGGTACTGTTCTGCCCTAAACCATATATTAAAGTTGTTAGACAGCAAAATTAAGTGCACCATGTTAAACTAGGCATTTTCTACCCCATTTACATATAAAGTTTATTAAAATTGGAGCTACGGTTATTTAGTTATGAAATAAATCATTTTAACATGGCATTTAAGAAAATTTAAACAAACATCAAGTTTAAACATTTTAAACATGGATGAAAGTTGCAAAATATGAAACTAGACAGAAATCTAAGCATTTTACATGTTGAAATCATTTTAAACTGATGCACCATTTGTGAGTTATTAAATGCATGATCTAGAGGGACTTTTCTGCAATGCAGCGTTCTATGGAAATTAGACAAATTCGCAGCAGGAAAAAAAAACATCAGGCCGAAACTGCTGGGCTCTGGGCGCTCACCATGGGCTGAGGCCCAGGTCGGTGGCGGCGGCTGGGGCAGATCTGGAGCAGGCCAGATCTGGAGGGGAAGCAGGCTGGGCCTTGGAGCTGGCTGGCGACGCGGGGCCCACGTGGAAGGTTGAAGCGGTCAACGGGCGCAGGTGGGAGACGATGCAGTGGCTGCTGCTCGTTGCAGGGGAAGCAGAGGCCGGCGACGCGCGCTGCAGCGAACGGCGACGGACCTTGGTGGAGGGGTTCCGCGCGGGAACGACGGGGATGGGCGCGGGAGGACGAATCCGTCCGTCTCCCAGCTCGGCCTGGTGCAAACGACGGCGAGGGAGTTGCGGGCAACCATGGCGAGCTCCTGGTTGCCTCCTGGAACAGAGAGGGAGAGGCATGAGAGACAAGGAAGAGAACTAGAGGGAGGAGGGCAGGGGCGCGAGAAGGGCGACCTGGCAACGCAGGGGAGAGGTGGAGGCGAGGATTCGGCGAGGCGGCGGAGTTCCTTCGGCGGCCATGGTGCCTGGCGTGCTTCTGGCCAGGGCGTACCTGCTCCTACAGCAGATGGGCAGAAAACAGAGGGTTCAGAGAGGGGAAAACGGGAGGAGCATGGGAAGGAGAAGAAGGGGGCGTCAGTGCTCATCTCCGGCGAAGCTTGCCGGCGGCTTGACTCTGGTGGCGCGAGGCCGCCATGTGAGGGAGCTCGGGGGTGCGGGGACGAGGTGGCTCTGGACGGCGACGAGGCGGGGCTAGAGCTGCTGCGGGAGGAGTCCGGCGAGGAGCGGCTCGGGAGGCCTCAAGCACGAGGAGCGGGTCTGGCTACTCTGGTTGGTGGGTGGAGGAAGACAAGGAGAAGGGGATTCCGAGGTGGATCGAGACCGGGCGGCGGCGGTGATGGGGACAAACCTCCTAGAAATTAGGGTTGGGATGATTTGGTAGGTGATGGTCTTATATATAACAAGTGGATTTTTAGGTAGGGGTATTTGGTCCCTCCGATTTTAATCGGTCGGTCGAGAAATAAATAGATAGGGAGTCTAAATAAGAAAACGGAGATGTTTTATAGATGTTTGGGGATGATCCGAATCCAACGGTGATGGCTGAGCGGTTCTGGTTCGGGGCAGTTTCCGGACTCGTGTGAGGGGTTTGAGCATTGTGTAGAGAGGGTCAAACGGTCGGGCAACAAAAGAATGGTCGGTCTTGAGAAAGGTCAACAGAGATGAGGAAGAAGCGGCAACTATCAACGGGTGCAAGTTTTATGAAAACATGCGATGCAATGCTCATGATGATATGATGAATGCAACAAACAAAATAAAACACACGGCGAACACGAAATATATGGAAGGCGTCTGGAGCATCGGTCTCGGGGCGTTACAACACTCCTCCACTTACAAGAGATATCGTCCCGAGATCTAAGATGGCACCGGAGGCATAACGGAAGATGAGGAGAAGAGGTAAAACTAAGTTGCTTCTTGTACAAACGAGTGAAACCAAAGAACCTTGAGAGGTTAAACAATTTTGAGAAAAGAATACAACGGAGATGAACGAGATTACAAACACTCTGTTAGAAAAGGGGAACAAGGAACATTATGAGAACCTTGTGGGTTGAAAGACATGAAACAAGGGTTTAACAAACCAAAAGAATATGAAACCACACCGGTATAACGAGATAGCCAAGGAACAAGAATGACATAATTTTGACAGCACTCCGGTTGAAAAAGAGAAGGAAAACTTGATAAGATGAAAAGAAATTGAAGAGATGACACAACACTCCGGTTAAATGGATAAGCAAGGAAAGAAGATGATCTTGACAAAACAAGAAGATGGGTCGAAGAGAGCAATATCACAATGCCTCCGGTAGAAATGAAAGAATGCAATGAAAAGAATGGAGAAGAAAACAACATGTTCTACCTTAAGTGAATTTGAGAGAGCATCCTTAAAAGAAGGATAGAATGGAGTTGTTGAAAAATCAACAAAGAAAGGATATGATCTTCGTGGGCTTATGGAGACATCTCAAAACTTGAGGTGAATTCTGCCACTAACGAAAACAATTGCTTGCTTGAGATCAACGAAGAGATGAAAACTTCTCTCGCTGAGAGGATAGGAGAAAACTTGGATCATTGATAGACACCACAATTAGCAACATTCCTTGGAGAAGGCTTTAAGTGAAATCTATACCAAGATAACTCCAACAAAGAGATTATTATGGGTTGAAACAACTCATGGACGAAGAAAATATGATGGGTTTAAATATCTCATTCTTGACAACTTGTGAATCATGAAGCATGAAGAAAATTATCAAGAATGACATAACACCACCTCAAAAGATAAGAGAGAAAAAATTGCACTTCGGAATGCAATATGAAGAATGTTTGAACTTCTCAAAACAAACATGTGTTGAGCACCATGTTTATTTTAGAGTATAGCTTGACGGATCATAACTTCGAGAGAAATCTTGAAGAACAATTGAAAAATGAAAAGAATCCTTGACGAACCACCATGTGAACCTCCATGAAGAACTCCGGTAATGAAAGGATGATAAAAGAAAGAGAAGTTGAGAACACAAGGTGAAGCCTTGCGATGATTTAGATGGAGCTTCGCGATGAGATAATGCGGAAAACTTGGAACTCCGGAAAAGAAAGATGAACAACATATAACTGAGAAATTGATATCACTACAAACTCCGGAAGAAGGAATTAATCACTTGGATGAAACAAGAACAAGAATTATGTTATTCGTATCCTTCACCAATATAAATTGATGACAAGCAATGGATTTGGCATACTACTAATTCTCGTATAAAGGATTAAGAGAGATATAGCAAAAACTTTGGAAGGTCTTCAACAAACCACCGGTAGGATTTGAACAACGAATGAGTTGATACGATGACGAAGGAAAAGAAATCTTGAACAAACCACCGTAAGAATTGAAAACGAACGAAGAAAAGAGAACGAATCGTCGGGAAGAGTTAGAAAACGAATAAAGATACTTGGCAGAATTTAAATACGTGAGAACGAAGAGATCACGAGCTGATTAGAGAATACTTGAATGATGCACCGGTAAGATTTGGAGAACGAGAGCTGAAAGCTGGAATGAATAATTATGACATGATGGCCTTCGGAGGAAAGAAATGGGAACAACTCATGAAATGCTCCGGATGGGTAAAAAGAATTCTCACAATCGAAAACAATTATGAGAGGATGGCATCAAGCTTGAACTTCACATCTTTGGAAGAACGGGTAAGGATTTAAGAGGAACTCCTCTTCGGTCTTCAAAATCTGAGAATGATGACGAGAAACACCACCGTGAATTATTGAGGCACTCCGGAATGAAAGTTAGGAAGGTTGAACCAACGATGAAAAGAATTTGAAAGATCTTGGAGAAAGACATTTGACTGATGACAATTCATTCTTACGTCAAAATTCGAAAAGAATTTGGGAATAGCTCCGGGAAAATTAGAAGAGTCAGGTAAGATCCTGGGAAAAGACCTGTGGGTTAGGGCCCACTCAAAAGACACACCGTTAAAAAGGTCGCTTGGAAGAGAGATTGCACCGGTTGAATTAAATGACTTGAATGAGATAATAATCTCGAAATAGCTTGAACGGATTGATAATGGAGACACAAATCTTCTGAGATATCCTCGGCACTTCAGATATGAATAGAGAGAGGTGAGCAATTAAGAGGTGCACCGGCATGGGAAAACATTTGAAACGAGGAAAGGGATGTGATCAACACCGAAAGCTTGAAATTGGATACGCCGGAGAAGAAACAACAACGAAGGATGATGAACTTGAAACTGTTGAGCATCTTCATGGGAAATCACCGGATAAGAACATCGAAAGAAAAGAATGAAGAGACTTCTCTCAAATAAAAGGATACATGATTAAGAAATATGAGTCCTTGAAGAAAAAGGGTGGGTGGGCGGGAAAAAAAACAAAGGCAACTTGGGGCAGATGGAATGGATACCGTTGAGAAAACTTAGAATTGATCCCGTGAATGTTGAAATGATCGGATCCACTTGAAGAGAAGCACGCCGGTTGGAAAAGAATCAACATGACAACCTCAGTGATAGAGAAGGATTAGCACTCCCATAGAAATATGAGAACACCATTTAGGAAAAGGTATGGAATCAACACTTGACATCGAAGCAACTCGAATACCACAAATAAAACAAAACAAAGGATTTGGCTTGCAGAATAAGCCGGAAACAAACATATGATAGAGACTTCACCCAAAGTGTTCGTGATGAGGCCCCACGGGCACGACGTACAATGGACGTCACGAATGACAAACAAGACGTCCCCGAATCGGCATAGCCAAGGATTCTTTACGACGCCTTGCGACCACTGTAAATCGACCGTGAAAAGCGAACCACTAGACGTTGGACCCCAATCTCAAATCCTACATCTGTCAAAAAGATATTCTAGGAGCTACTTGAATTCCCACCTATAAACTCCCGAAACTTTCTGGTTATGCAATCAGGTGTTGGGGATACAGGGGACGCAATATATCTCACCCAAACTAACAATCCCTAGATCCAGTTGTATCCATCCGTCAACACATAACCAAGAAAACTCCGGAAATCATGTGCCTCAACCTTCGAAAAGCATCCGTTATACGAGTTATGGCAATACTCCCGAACTCCCGCCCCAGTACTGGGTGGCGTCGAGGTGATCTCACCAACAACTGCATAAAAGAGATTTTCGATGTCAGCGAAACTCAGGTATTCCAGAACCGCAACGATAAAATTGTGATGACAACACCTCGGAGCTCAACTCCCCGGGACACTGCCACAACCCCTAAATGTCAGGAGGCACCAAGATCAATGTTCTCGTCACAAAACCATCGGAACGATTCCAAGATACCCGCGTGATCCTAATTTTTTTAGTGAAATTTGAGGAGAGGAGAGTCAAAACTTCTACGTCAGGGGGCTTCACCAGAGCGACGAAGGGACTGAGGAGTAAAAAGAATCCTACTCTCTGATATATATAATCCTAAGACTCAAAACATTTTTTTTCTAGACTCAACAACGCCAGCGATTCGATCAAGCACGGGGCTCCTAAGTCGGGGATGGCTCTGATACCAACTTGTAACGCCCACGATGCGGCTATATCTCTCACGTGTCGAGGCACGACTTAGAGGCATAACCGCATGGTAGGTTTTGTCGCAAGAAGGGTCATCTTCATACAATCCCATGTAATGAACAAGAATGGGATAAAGAGAGTTGGCTTACAATCGCCACTTCACACAATACATAAATAAATCCATACATCATCCAAAGTACACACATAGACCGACTACGGTCAAATCCAAATGAAAAGAAGATAACCCCAAATGCTAGATCCCCGATCGTCCCAACTGGGCTCCACTACTGATCATCAGGAAACGAAACATAGAAACGACCAAGGTCCTTGTCGAACTCCCACTTGAGCTCGGTTGCGTCATCTGCACTGGTATCGTCGGCACCTGCAACTGTTTTGGTGGAATCTGTGAGTCACGAGGACTCAGCAATCTCACACCCGCGAGATCAAGACTATTTAAGCTTATAGGAAGGATGGGGTAATGAGGTGGAGCTGCAGCAAGCACTAAGCATATATGGTGGCTAACATAGGCAAATAAGAGCGAGAAGAGGAGCAACGCAATGGTCGCGAAGCTAGAAGTGATCAAGAGGTGATCCTGAAACTACTTACGTTCATACATAACCCGAACCGTGTTCACTTCCCGGGCTCTGCCAAAAAGAGACCATCACGGCTACACACACGGTTGATGTATTTTAATTAAGTAAAGTGTCAAGTTCTCTACAACCGGATATTAACAAATTCCCATCTGCCACATAACCGTGGGCACGGCTTTCAAAAGATAATACCCTGCAGGGGTGTCCCAACTTAGCCCATCATAAGCTCTCACGGTCAACGAAGGATATTCCTTCTCCCGGGAAGACCCGATCAGTCTCGGAATCCCGGTTGATAAGACATTTCGACAATGATAAAACAAGACCAGCACAGCCGCCCGAATGTGCCGACAAATCCCGGATGGGCAAGACGTCGGGTTGGCATAGACCCTGGTTGCCCAGGGGGCGCCGAACATCACCCAGTTTGGACCAACACTCGAAGGAGCACTGGCCCGGGGGTTAAAATAAAGATGACCCTCGGGCTCGCGAAAACCCAAGGGAAAAAGGCTTAGGTAGGCAAATGTAAAACCAAGGTTGGGCCTTGCTGGAGGAGTTTTATTCAAGGCGAACTGTCAAGGGGGTCCCATAAATCACCCAATCGCGTAAGGAACGCAAAATCAAGGAACATACACCGGTATGACGGAAACTAGGGCGGCAAGAGTGGAACAAAACACCAGGCATAAGGCCAAGCCTTCCACCCTTTACCAAGTATATATATGCATTAATTACAATAAGAGATATTGTGATATCCCAACATAATCATGTTCCAACATGGAACAAACTTCATCTTCACCTGCAACTAGCAACGCTATAAGAGGGGCTGAACAAAAGCGGTAACATAGCCAAACAACAGTTTGCTAGGAAAGGTGGGTTAGAGGCTTGACATGGCAATATGGGAGGCATGATATAGCAAGTGGTAGGTAGAGCGGCATAGTAATAGAGCGAACAACTAGCAAGCAAAGATAGAAGTGATTTCGAGGGTATGGTCATCTTGCCTGAGATCCCGCAAGGAAGAAGAACAAGTCCATGAAGAAGACAAATGAACGTAGTCGAACGAATCCTCACAACTCCGGAAAGAAACCGAAGCTAACGAGAGGAGCAAACCGGAAAGAAGCAAACAACATGGTAAAACACACAAGCATAATCATGACATGATGCACAAACAAGTATGATGCATGTCTGGTTTAAAGAGGCATGGCATGGCAAAGTGCACAAACAATACTACAAATTAAGTGGAGCTTGATATGCAACGAGTTGCATATTGACGAAACGCCACATTGACATATTTAGTTTAATCTCGTTTAAGCTACCAAACAATGTTAAATGTTGTTAAACATGGCAAGAGGTGAAAGTAAGTAAACTAACTATTTAGGCAAGTTTAAATGAGGCCGGAAACAACAAACAACAATTCCGGAAAATCCCCATATGCATATTTTGAATTCGGTACTGTTCTGCCCTAAACCATATATTAAAGTTGTTAGACAGCAAAATGAAGTGCACCATGTTAAACTAGGCATTTTTCTACCCCATTGACATATAAAGTTTATTAAAATTAGGGCTACGAATATTTAGTTATGAAATAAATCATTTTAACATGGCATTTAAGCAAATTTAAACAAACAGCAAGTTTAAACATTTTAAACATGGATGAAAGTTGCAAAATATGAAACTAGACAGAAATCTAAGCATTTTACATGTTGAAATCATTTTAAACTGATGCACCATTTGTGAGTTATTAAATGCATGATCTAGAGGGACTTTTCTGCAATGCAGCGTTCTCTGGAAATTAGACAAATTCGCAGCAGGGAAAAAACATCGGGCCGAAACTGCTGGGCTCTGGGCGCTCACCATGGGCTGAGGCCCAGGTCGGTGGCGGCGGCTGGGCCAGATCTGGAGCAGGCCGGATTTGGAGGGGAAGCAGGCTGAGCCTTGGAGCTGGCTGGCGACGCGGGGCCCACGTGGAAGGTTGAAGCGGTCAACGGGCGCAGGCGGGAGACGATGCACCGGCTGCTGCTCGTTGCAGGGGAAGCAGAGGCCGGCAACGCGCGTTGTAGCGGACGGCGACGGACCTTGGTGGAGGGGTTCCGCGCGGGAACGACGGGGATGGGCGTGGGAGGACGGATCCGTCCGTCTCCCAGCTCGGCCTAGTGCAAACGACGACGAGGGAGTTGCGGGCAACCATGGCGAGCTCCTGGTTGCCTCCTGGAACAGAGAGGGAGAGGCATGAGAGACAAGGAAGAGAACTAGAGGGAGGAGGGCAGGGGCGCGAGAAGGGCGACCTGGCAACGCAGGGGAGAGGTGGAGGCGAGGATTCGGCGAGGCGGCGGAGTTCCTTCGGCGGCCATGGCGCCTGGCGTGCTTCTGGCCAGGGCGTACCTGCTCCTGCAGCAGATGGGCAGAAAATAGAGGGTTCAGAGAGGGGAAAACGGGAGGAGCATGGGAAGGAGAAGAATGGGGCGTCGGTGCTCATCTCCGGTGAAGCTTGCCGGCGGCTTGACTCTGGTGGCGCGAGGCCGCCATGTGAGGGAGCTCGGGGGTGCGGGGACGAGGTGGCTCTGGACGGCGATGAGGTGGGGCTAGAGCTGCCGCGGGAGGAGTCCGGCGAGGAGCGGCTCGGGAGGCCTCAAGCACGAGGAGTGGGGCTGGCTGCTCTGGTTGGTGGGTGGAGGAAGACAAGGAGAAGGGGATCCCGAGGTGGATCGAGACTGGGCGGCGGCGGCGATGGGGACAAACCTCCTAGAAATTAGGGTTGGGATGATTTGGTAGGTGATGGTCTTATATATAGCAAGTGGATTTTTAGGTAGGGGTATTTGGTCCCTCCGATTTTAATCGGACGGCCGAGAAATAAATAGATAGGGAGTCTAAATAAGAAAACGGAGATGTTTTATAGATATTTGGGGATGATCCGAATCCAACGGTGATGACTGAGCGGTTCTGGTTCGGGGCAGTTTCCGGACTCGTGTGAGGGGTTTGAGCATTGTGTAGAGAGGGTCAAACGGTCGGGCAACAAAAGAATGGTCGGTCTTGAGAAAGGTCAACAGAGACGAGGAAGAAGCGGCAACTATCAACGGGTGCAAGTTTTATGAAAACATGCGATGCAATGCTCATGATGACATGATGAATGCAACAAACAAAATAAAACACACGGCGAACACGAAATATATGGAAGGCTTCTGGAGCATCGGCCTCGGGGCGTTACGGAAGCGCCTTTGGTAAGTGGAATTTGATAAGGAAACATTTATATAGTGTGCTAAAATTTATTGTCACTTGTTACTATGGAAAACAATCCTTTGAGGGGTTTGTTCGGGGTACCTTCACCTTGACCGGAACCACAATTAGCTACCCCTCAACCTACTACACCTACTGAAAATATTGAATATGAAATTACTTCGGGTATGATAGAACAACTGCTAGCTAATCCATATGCAGGAGATGGAACTGAACATCTTGATATGCACTTGATATATGTGGAACAAATTTGTGGATTGTTTAAGCTTGCAGGTTTACCCAGAGATGAAGTTATGAAAAAGGTTTTCCCTTTACCTTTTAAGGGAAAAGCATTGGCATGGTATAGGCTATACGATGATATTGGATCATGGAATTGGAATCGTTTGAAATTGGAGTTCCATCAAAAAAATTATCCTATGCATCTAGTTCATCGATATCGGAATTATATATATAATTTTTGGCCCCGTGAAGGAGAAAGTATCGCTCTAGCTTGGGGGAGGCTTAAGTCAATGTTATATTCATGCCCCAATCATGAGCTCTCAAGAGAAATTATTATCCAGAACTTTTATGCTCGGCTTTCTCGTAATGATCAAACCATGCTTGATACATATTGTGCTGGTTCTTTTATGAAGAAGACTATTGAATTCCGGAGGGATCTTCTAGAAAGAATTAAATGCAACTCTGAAGATTGGGAACTCGACGAAGGTAAAGAGTCAGGTATTAAACTTAAGTATGATTGTGTTAAATCTTTTATGGATACCGATGCTTTTCAAAAGTTTAGCACTAAATATGGACTTGACTCTGAGATGGTAGCCTCCTTTTGTGAATCATTTGCTACTCATGTTGAACTCCCTAAAGAGAAGTGGTTTAAATATCACCCACCTATTAAAGAAGAAATTAAAGAACCGGTACTAGTTAAAGAAGAAACTATACTTTATAATGTTGATCCAGTTGTCCCTTCTGCTTATATTGAGAAACCACCTTTCCCTGTTAGGATAAAGGAACATGCTAAAGTTTCAACTATGGTTAACAAAAGCTATATTAGAACACATAAACCTGATGAACAAATTAAAGTAGAACCTAGCATTGCTATGGTTAAAGATCTCTTGGAAGAAGATATGGATGGGCATGTTATTTACTTCTGTGAAGAAGCTGCTAGAATTGCCAAACCTGATAAAAAGGATAAACATAGACCTGTTGTTGGCATGCCAGTCATCTCAGTTAAAATAGGAGATCACTGTTATCATGGTTTATGTGACATAGGTGCTAGCATGAGTGCTATTCCTTATTCCTTATATCAAGAAATTATGAATGACATAACACCCGCAGAGATAGAAGACATAGATGTTACTATTAAACATGCTAATAGAGACATTATATCACCAATTGGGATTGTTAGAGATGTTGAAGTCTTGTGTGGGAAAATAAAATACCCTACTGATTTTCTTGTTCTTGGCTCCCCACAAGATGACTTATGTCCCATTATCTTTGGTAGACCTTTCTTGAACATCGTTAATGCTAGAATAGACTGTGAGAAATAAATTGTCGGTGTTAGTTTTGGTAATGAGTCTCATGAGTTTAATTTTTCCAAGTTTAGTAGAAATCTTCATGAAAAAGAATTGCCTCGTAAGGATGAATTAATTGGTCTTGCTTCTATTGCTGTACCACCTACTGATCCTTTAGAACAATATTTGCTAGACCATGAAAATGATTTACATATGCTTGAAAGAAATGAAATAGATAAGATTTTCTTTGAAGAATGTCCTCTGCTTAAACACAATTTGCCTATTGAAACTCTAGGAGGTCCACCTCCACCTAAAGGTGATCCTGTGTTTGAATTAAAACAATTACCAGACACTTTGAAATATGCTTATCTTGATGAAAAGAAGATATATCCTGTTATTATTAGTGCTAACCTTTCAGAACATGAAGAAGATAGATTATTGAAAGTTCTAAGGAAGCACCGAGCTGCTATTGGATATATTCTTGATGATTTAAAGGGCATTAGTCCCACTCTATGTCAGCACAAAATTAATATGGAACCTGATGCTAAACCCGTTGTTGATCACCAACGTCGGTTAAATCCGAAGATTAAAGAAGTGGTAAGATCAGAAATATTAAAACTTCTGGAAGCAGGTATAATCTATCCTATAGCTGATAGTAGATGGGTAAGTCATGTTCATTGTGTCCCTAAGAAAAGAGGTATAACTGCTGTTCCTAATGATAAGAATGAGCTTATTCCACAAAGAATTGTTACAGGCTATAGGATGGTAATTGATTTTAGAAAATTAAATAAAGCAACTAGAAAAGATCATTACCGTTTGCCTTTTATTGATCAAATGCTTGAAAGATTATCTAAGCACACACACTTTTGCTCCCTTGATGGATATTCTGGCTTTTTTACAAATACCTGTTTCTCAACCTGATTAAGAAAAGACCACTTTTACTTGTCCTTTTCGAACCTATGCTTATAGACGTATGCCTTTTGGTTTATGTAATGCACCTGCTACCTTTCAAAGATGTATGACTGCTATATTCTCTGACTTTTGTGAAAAGATTGTTGATGTTTTCATGGACGATTTCTCTGTTTATGGGAAGTCTTTTGATGATTGTTTAAGCAATCTTGATCGAGTTTTGCAGAGATGTGAACAAACAAATCTTGTCTTTAATTGGGAGAAGTGCCACTTTATGGTTAATGAAGGCATTGTCTTGGGTCATAAAATTTCTGAAAGAGGTATTGAAGTGGACCAAGCTAAGGTTGATGCAATTGAGAAAATGCCATGTCCTAAAGATATAAAAGGTATCCGTAGTTTCCTAAGTCATGCTGGTTTCTATAGGAGATTTATCAAAGACTTTTCTAAACTTTCTAGGCCTCTCACTAGTCTTTTGCGAAAGGATATTCCTTTTGTTTTTGATGATGATTGTTTAGAAGCCTTTGAAACACTCAAGAAAGCCTTAATTTCTGCACCTATTATTCAACCACCTGACTGGAACTTGCCTTTTGAAATTATGTGTGATGCTAGTGATTATGCTGTTGGTACTGTTCTAGGATGAAGAGTTGATAAGAAATTGAATGTTATTCATTATGCTAGTAAAATTCTAGACAGTGCTCAAAGAAATTATGCTACTACTGAAAAAGAATTCTTAGCAGTGGTGTTTGCTTGTGATAAATTTAGACCTTATATTGTTGATTCCAAAGTGACTATTCACAAAGACCATGCTGCTATTAAATATCTTATGGAAAAGAAAGACGCTAAACCTAGACTTATTCGATGGGTTCTCTTGTTACAAGAATTTGATTTACATATCATTGATAGAAAATGAGCTGAGAACCCCGTAGCTGATAATTTATCTAGGCTTGAGAATGTGCCTGATGACCCACTACCTATGGATGATAGTTTTCCTGATGAGCAGTTAGCTGCAATAAATGTTTCTCATAATACTCCTTGGTATGCTGACTATGCTAATTTCTATGATTTAAGACATTACTTTTGGGATGACCCACATGTTTATAAAGGAGTAGATGGTATTATTAGATGTTGTGTACCTGAGCATGAACAGGGACAAATCCTACGGAAATGTCACTTCGAAGCTTATGGAGGGCATCATGCTGGAGATAGAACTGCTCATAAGGTATTGCAGTCTGGATTTTATTGGCCTACTCTCTTCAAGGATGCCCGCAAGTACGTCTCATCTTGTGATGAATGTCAAAGAATAGGTAATATCGGTAAGCGTCAAGAAATGCCTATGAATTATTAACTTGTTGTTGAACCATTTGATGTTTGGGGATTTGATTACATGGGACCTTTTCCTTCCTCTAATGGGTATACACATATTTTGGTTGTTGTTGATTATGTTACTAAATGGGTAGAAGCTATTACAACCAGTAGTGCTGATCACAACACCTCTATTAAAATGCTTAAGGAAAAGCTTGTTATTTGCCTCTTGAGTTAGAACATAAAGCATTTTGGGCCACCAAAGAGCTCAAATATGATTTCAAGCTTGCTGGTGAAAAGAGGTTATTTGGTATTAGCTCATTAGATGAATGGAGAACCCAAGCTTATGAAAATGCAAAATTATTCAAAGAGAAAGTTAAAAGATGGCATGACAAAAGAATCCAAAAGCGTGAGTTTAAAGTTGGAGAATATGTTCTTTTGTACAACTCTCGTTTTAGATTCTTTGCAGGAAAACTCCTCTCAAAATGGGAAGGCCCATATGTTATCGAAGAGGTTTATTGAAAGTGCATTATATCGACTAGAGGGGGGGTGAATAGGCGATTTTTATGAATTCTTCACTGAGGAATTTGTGGGTGAGGAAATTCCTTAGCAAAGAACTACTTGCAGCGGAATAAGTACTCAAAAGTATGCATGGCAGAACACAAGCATAGTCATCATGATGAAATGAAAACAAGCACAGAGTACAGAAAGCGAAGACACAGGATAACACAGGATGAAGACAAACAGACTGAAGAAATTGAACTGAGGAAATTGAGAAAGTCTTCAGTCAAAGTCTTCAAACACAGATATGAACAAGTGCACAACACAACAATGAGGAAATGGAAGAGTTGAGGAAATAGAACCAGTTGGCTTGGTGAATACAATGATTTGGTAGACCAGTTCCAACTGTTGTCTCAGTTGTACGTCTGGTTGGAGCGGCTAGGTATTTAAACCTGAGGACACCCAGTCCTGGACACACAGTCCTCACCGTATTCTCCTTGAGCTAAGGTCACACAGACCTCACCCAATCACTCGTGGTAAGTCTTCAGGTGACTTCCAAACCTTCACAAACTCGGTCACTCGGCGATCCACAATTTCCTCTTGGATGCTCTAGACCATGACGCCTAACCGTCTGGAAGAAGCATAGTCTTCAAAGGTAACAAGCGTCAGATCCACGCAGGATCAATCTCTTCAGTGATGCTCAATCACTTTGGGTTTGTAGGTGTTTGGGTTTGGGGTTTTCCTCACTTGATGATTTTCACTCAAAGTCCTCGGAGGATGGGATGCTCTCAATTAACAAGTGTCAGTTTCTCTCAGAGCAGCCAACCAGCTAGTGGTTGTAGGGGGCGGCTATTTATAGCCTAGGGAGCAGCCCGACATGATAAGACATAAATGCCCTTCAATGGTATGACCGTTAGGTGGATAAGATATTTTGGGACAGCTGGCGCGCAGCACAGCAACGGTCGGAAATTTGAGGTTCTAATTCCTCAGGGCTATCATGTTCCTCACTGTGTAGGCAATCCGCACTGGCGAATTCCTAACTCCTTAGTCAGAACAAATTCCTCAGAGACCAGAAGAACTTCGTCTCTGTCACTGAAGAATATGACTGAACTGTATGAGATTTTCAATGGCTTCACTCGAAGGGATTGGTAGGTGTAGGATTTTGAGTTGAGCATCACATGGAAATTTTTCCTTAGTATTTTCTCGACCCCCTTTAACAGTACGGTGTTTCCTATGACTCAAGAAAGATAAAATGAAAACTACAAAAACAAAAGTCTTCACGCTTCATATTCCTCAAATGAATACTAAGTCTTCAAGGTCACACCAATTTCTTCACTTTCAAAGTCTTCAGAAAGTCTTCAGAAATCCAAAGTCTTCAGTCGAAGAACTTCATTTTTAGGGGTCGACTTTCTCTGTAAATATCAAACTCCTCATAGACTTATAGATCTGTGTACACTCACAAACGCATTAGTCCCTTAACCTATAAGTCTTCAATACACCAAAATCACTAAGGGGCACTAGATGCACTTACAATCTCCCCCTTTTTGGTGATTGATGACAATATAGGTTAAGTTTTCAACGGGGATAAACATATGAAGTGTAAATACTGATATTGAGGAATTTGATTGCAAGATATAGAAGAACTCCCCCTAAAGATGTGCATAGTGAGGAATTTGCTTTTGAAGCAATGCACACTTGAAGAGTTGAATCATGGAGATCTCCCCCTATATCTTGTAATTCATACACGCATTTGACATAATATATGAAGAATTTGAAATGCATGATGAAATATGGTGACTGATGTAATTCAGCATGCGTGCAATAATATTAACGAGGAATAAGCATGCAGAAGAAACATCAAAACTATCAGGTCACCATAGAGTTTAAGTTTACAACTCAATCCAGCAACGTCTTCAAAAGAATGAGAGTTGCAACTTAGAAAAAATGCCCATATAAGATAGACCCGCTTGAAGACTAACTCAATTTTCTCCCCCTTTGTCATCAAATGACCAAAAGGGTTGAAAATGAGGACTAACGTCCCTGAAGAATATCAAGGTGATGAAGGAGCGTCGGCGTTGTTGGGGTCGTTTGTCGATGTAGGGCCTGCCGCAGTGTCGTCCAAATCTTCATGTTCATCAGTGTCACGTGATGAAGAATAGGAGCTGGCCACCAAGGAAGGAACCTTAACCTTCTTGTACTTCTTCGGAGGAGGTGTAGCCCAGTCAAGATCGTCCTTGAGACCCATTGTCTTCAGATCTTCTTCACTGTAGACTTGAGACAGAATAGCCCAGGTGCGGTTGAGGATTTCATGAAGGTAGTAGTGGTTTTTCTTCACTGCATTGTGGGTAGCAGTCATGTTGTGAAGAATTGAACCAAACTGACGTTTGACCCATTTATGATTTCGATCAACCTTCTGGTGAAGACTGAGGAGAAGCTCACGGTCAGTCATCACCCTGGGTGCTGTGCCTTGAGGATTTTTGCTTGGGTGCGTTGGCGGCAGAGTCATGGGTGGCAGAGTCAGCATTGGTGGAGTAGGATGCAGCCTTGGGGAATTGACCATCCAATGGACGAATGCCTTCATCAATAACAGCAGTAGCCTTGCCCTTTTCATCAGCTGAGGAAAATGTCCGTTTGAGGACTTCAATTGGGGGCAAGTAGCTGCAATGGTTCAGTGTATCAGCTTTATAGTTGAGTGAAGATCTTGTCCTGATGAATCTCATAATCCAAGGTGCATAAGGCTTCAGCTCAAACGGTGACATGGCGACGTTGGCCAGAGTCCTCATGAAGAAATCATGGAAGTTGATGGGAATGCCATGAATGATATTGAAAAGCAGATTCTTCATGATGCCAACGACTTCTTCTTCATTTGAGTCGTGGCCCTTGATTGGACTCAATGTCTTCGTCAGAATGCGATAGACAGTCCGAGGCACATACAACAATTCCTTCACAAGGAATTTTATTCTTGAGGTCTGACCTGGCTTCAAAGGCTTCATCAGCACTTGCATGTAGTGATCGGTTAGCTCAGGTTCATTGTAGACGCAACAAGCACCTTCAAGGGGCGGACTGAGAGGTAAGGCACGAAGCAATTCAGTAGCTGGTGCCTTGTAGTGAGTGTTTTCAGACATGCAGTCCAGCACCCATGAATTCACATCTTCTGAATTTCCGGTGATGTGCAGCGTTGCATAGAATTGAAGAATAAGTTCTTCATTCCAATCACAGATGTCAGTGCAGAAATTTAACAGTCCAGCGTCGTGAAGAACGCTAAGGACTGGCTCGAAGCACGGCAGGGATTCCATGTCCACGTGAGGAATATGCTCATGATCGAAGACTTTGTCTTTGTCGAACAGCACAAAGGAATAGAAATTTGCCTGGCTAGTAGTCCAGAAATGCCTCTTCCTTATGCGAGCAGAGTCATAAGGGTTGTAATCAGTGAAGAATACATGCTCGCCAAAGAAGGCATCAGTCTTGAATTTCTGCTTCCTGGAGAATGGATCCTTTGGCTTGGGCAGAGGAGTGTCAGTGAGTTGCATCACAACCTCAGGAATCGCAATCTCAGGTTCTTCAGGCTGAGGAATTTCTGGTTCCTCTTCTGTGGCAGCCTGGTTCTTCATTTCTTCATTTTCATTTTCTTCAGCACTAGCGGCTGGAATGTCTTCATGAGCTTCATCAGATCCCAATTGAACTGTAGTGACCGGGGACTGAGGAATTTGCTGCAGTGGAGTGAAGAGTGGAGAATTGGGGTGTTGACTTTCCCAAAAGTCATCATTCATTACAGGTGTGGTACAGCCAATGTCCACATCTTCATCTTCAATTTCTTCAACGCCGGCCTCTTCAGCAGTATACTGAGGCATCGGCGAGGAAACAACTAGGGTTGAAGGGATTTCATCCACTTCAATTTCTTCATCCATCTGCTCTGACGTAGCAGCAGAAGGAGTTTCTTCATCAGATCCGCTAGGGATCACATATTCTTCATCAAAAGGAACAAGGTCCTTTGATGGCATGGAGGAAACTGGAACAACATCAATTGGATTAGCAAAAGAGCTGGTCATAGACTTCATTTTCTTCGGTGCTGAAGAATCTGAAGGAGTTGATGCTTTCCTTTTCTTCACAGCTGCACGCTCTGCAGCCTTGGTCTTCTTCGCATCTGATGCAGATGGAAGGATTGGAGTTGGAGTAGGTGCAGGAGGAGCAGAGGAATTTGGTGCAGTTTCTTCAGGCACAACTGATGCAGTTGCCCTGACCTCTTCATTTTCTTCAGGCGCACCACTAGTGGGTGCCCTGGGAATTTCTTCAGTGGCTGGAATGCAGTCATCAGCCTTGGAACTCACATTGTCTTCAGCAGCCTAATTTTCATCAGCGGTGCTGACATGTTCTTCAGTTTGCTGAGCAGATGCTCCAGCCTGAGTGACTTCAATGTGCACAGGGGCAGCGGCACTTGAAGTGAGTGTCTTCGTCAGATTGACGAACCTGACCTTGGCTCCTTTCCAATCAGCATAGTAAGCGTTGAAATCATCGCTGAGGACTTAGATTTCAGACTGGAGCTTTACAAGTTCATCAGTTGTCATAGAGACAACGTTGTTCTTCAGGAACTTCTCCTTCCTGTACTGTGCTTTCTTGAGCTGCCTGGCCTTCTCATATTTCCATTTTTCTTCACTGATGAAATGGGTCAGCATGTGACTTTGGCCAGGTGTCAACTTGAAATCAGGCATAGGAGTGTTTGGGTCCTTGTGCCAGAGATCAATATAGTCGAGGATCAATTTTGGATCCAAAAGCAGTGGCACTTCTGTGCCCTTGGCTCTAGCGGCCCTGACTTGCCTGTCTCTGATGATCTCATCAAGTTCTTCATCATCAGCTTCGTCTTCTTCAAATGGTACTTGGAAGGCGACCTGCTTCTTCTGAGGACTTGGGCGAGAGCCTCGTCCAGCAGTAGTCTTAGTCTTCATCAGAGAGGGTCCTGTTGAAGAATTTGGTGCAGCTGAGGAACTAGCTGAAGCTCCTGAGGCAATGGAGATGCCTGTGGTCCTTTGGCACGTGGCAAGATGCACAGGTGCTGAGGGTTTCGTCGGAGCAGCTGAGGACTTTGGAGGAGCAGGAGCGGCTTGAGGAATTGGCCGTGAGGGCTTGGCTGAGGAAATTGGCCGTGAGGGCATTGAAGACGAGGCACTTGGCTTGTGTGCAGGCTTCTTTGCCATGGATTTCTTCGGCCTTACAGAGGCCTCAGCAGCAACAGCAGTGGAATCTTCGTTGAATTTCTTCACTGCATCTTTAGCCTGTTTGGCCAACTTGCCCTGGCGCTTGGCCCATTCTTCAGGAAATTCCTCACCGCGCTTGATGCTAGTGGGATCTGCCTCTTGGCCAGGTGCCAATGGAGGTCTTGAGCATGGAGGAGTAACAGCGAATTTCTTCATGTATTTTGGAGTCACATACCTGTACTCCCTCCACTCTTTTGCCCATCTCCTTTCTATCCTCTGAATGCGCACCTTGCGCTGGTTTTTATCTTCCTCAGGGGGTGTGCAGTACCCAGCATAAATGTCCTCAGGGATTTCAATGGCAGTATTGACCTCAGGCCTCTTTCCTCCTTTCTGTGGCCTCTTTTCACTAGCCATTTTCTTTAGTTGAGGAATTTGAACAATTGAACTCTCTGAAGAAGTATGCAACTTTTCTTCAAGGAACGCTGCAAATGAGTTAAGTTGATGAGAACCTAGTGATTCAGCAGCGGACATGAGTACCTGTGAACAGAGTATAGTTGCGAGGAATTTGGAGAGGTCATATGCGTTCTCAGAAGGTTTTTCAAAAAGAACAAGTTTGAGGAATTTGACCAGATGAGTCTTGAAGAATTTCACTAAGCGTTCTTTGTCTTAGGTTCCAGAGTTGTATAGATCGAAGATCCACACAATTGAGGAATCTTGAAGAAAAATGATGCTTAGAGAAACGAATCAAGAACAGATGACATGTGAGGTGTTTTAGCATGTGAGGATTTGAAGAAAAACACCTTTGAAGATTTTGTAGTAAATATTTGAATCAAAGTGGGCAGTAAAAGTAACTTTTAATTACCCTGAACGAAGAACACGACGAGCTGAGGTGTGGAGAAGTGAAGCTCGTCTGTGCAGATCTTCCATGCCCTAACTTGGCGGAGGAAGACGGCTACGGTGGCGGCAGAGTGAATATTTCCGCGGTCGGCGTGAGTACGGCGGCGACGAGGTCGAGGCAATGAAGCTCTTCCTCACCGGCGACGATGATGTAGCGGCGGCGCTAGGGTTTGAGAAGCCCGAGCGGGAGAGAGGTCGAGCGGAGTAAAAGAAGTGAGGAAGCGGAGAGGGGGTATTTATAGCCACGGTGAAAAACGGTTCGCCCGAAGAAATTGGACGAACGTGCCCCTGACCCTTCTCATCCGCATGACATGTGTCACCCACGTACTGAGAAGTGGAGATCGTGTTAGATCGTGGGTGAATAGATAAGTATATCGTGGGAAGCGGAACGGTTTGAGCGGCAAAGCCGAATTTTTTTGATAAGATAAGTTAAAAGTTCCGTTCGCAAATTCTTCAGCTGTCAAGGACACAATGAAGATTTTGAACGAGTTTCAAATAGAACGCACATGAAGAATTTGTGAATAGATTGGGTTGAGTATAGCATAGAGGGGGAAGAGTCCGATCACATTCACTTAGCAGAAAAACCAACTTGAAGAATTAGCCATAAGTGAATGCTGTAGACATAAACTTATATATATATATATATATATATATATATATATATATATATATATATATATATATATATATAGCCAATGAAGAAAAACGACGGAAACAGTGAAGATTTTGCAAAGTTGAAGAATATGAACAACTGAGGAATTTCAAAACTGAGGAAAAACTCAAATTGAAGATTTTCAATTTTTGTGGTGGCGTGACCCACCGTATAAGAATGATGATTTCAGACACGGCGTACAATTGTCGTAGGGTTCTGAGAATCAAATTCTTCATTAATTTCTTCACACTTAGAGTGTTATTCTTCATTGATTGAAGAAAAACGTTTCTTCATGTGTTGCACATCTAAGTCATCAATTTTGCATAAGTGTTAGGATGAGTGTCCTTTTCAAAGAACATTCAAAGATTCTAAGATATTTAGCTCACACCGCAACTTGCTAAATCTCTTCTCATCCAAGGGCTTTGTGAAGATATCGGCTAGCTGTTCTTCAGTCTTCACATGCTCAATAGAAATGTCGCCCTTCAACACATGATCGCGAAGAAAATGATGACGAATCTGAATGTGCTTTGTCTTCGAGTGCTGAACTGGGTTGTGAGCAATCTTGATGGCACTCTCATTGTCACAGAAGAGAGGCACATTCTTCACGTTGACGCCGTAGTCCTTGAGAGTTTGCTTCATCCACAGCAATTGAGCACAGCAAGAACCAGCAGCAATGTACTCAGCTTCAGCAGTAGACAGTGATACGCAGTTCTGTTTCTTCGAGGACCAACAGACCAAAGATCGTCCGAGGAAATGACATGTACCAGATGTTGACTTGCGATCCACACGATCACCAGCATAGTCAGAGTCAGAATATCCAACGAGATCAAAAGCCGAGCCCTTGGGGTACCATAATCCTAGTGTTGGTGTGTGAGCTAGATATCGAAGAATATGCTTCACAGCCTTATGGTGTGATTCCTTCGGTGTAGCTTGAAATCGGGCACACATGCAAACACTAAGCATAATATCTGGCCTAGATGCACATAAGTACAATAAAGAACCAATCATGGAGCGGTATACCTTTTGATCGAAGTCAATACCATTTTCATCAGTGCACAGATGGCCATTTGTGGGCATCGGAATTTTGACGCCTTTGCAATCTTGCATGCCGAATTTCCTCAGTACATCCTTGAGGTATTTCTCCTGAGATATGAATATGCCATTGCTCTGTTGACGAATTTGAAGACCTAAGAAGAATTTCAACTCTCCCATCATAGACATTTGATATTCTTCACTCATCATATAGGCAAATTCATCACTATAACGTTGGTCAGTACAGCCAAAGATGATATCATCAACATATATTTGGCATACAAACAATTCATCATCATATGATTTAGTGAAAAGAGTAGGGTCGAGTGAACCGGGTTTGAAGCCTTTCTTCATGAGGAATTCCTTCAAAGTATCATACCACGCCCGAGGGGCCTGCTTGAGGCCATAGAGGGCCTTATTTAGTCTGAAGACTTTGTCAGGATGCTTAGGATCTTCAAAACCTGGGGGTTGAGCAACATATACTTCTTCCTCAAGCTTACCATTGAGGAATGCACTTTTCACATCCATTTGATATAAAGTGATATCATGATGGTTAGCATAAGCAAGTAATATGCGAATAGCTTCAAGTCTAGCAACAGGTGCAAAAGTTTCATCGAAATCAATTCCTTCAACCTGTGTGTAGCCTTGAGCTACTAGCCGTGCCTTATTCCTCACCACAAGGCCATTTTCATCTTGCTTGTTGCGGTAGATCCACTTTGTGCCAATGATATTGTGTTTGCGAGGATCTGGACGATTGACCAGTTCCCAAACGTTGTTGAGCTCGAACTGATGTAATTCTTCTTGCATGGCCTGAATCCACTCAGGCTCCAGAAATGCTTCATCTACCTTAGTGGGCTCTGAGATAGAGACAAAAGCATAGTGCCCACAAAAGTTAGATAAATGTGAAGCTTTTGAGCGTGTGAGAGGACCTGGTGCTTCAATGTCATCGATGATCTTCTCAACTTGCACTTCTTTTGCAACGCGAGGATGAGTAGGTTGTCGTCGAGGAATTTGATCAGCATTTTCTTCAGCACCATTTTCTTCAGCAATTTCTTCAGGTGCATTAGCTCGACGTTCTTCACGTTCTGGAATGAATTCTTCAGCAGATTCTTCGGTAGGAATGACATCCTCAGTTGCCTTGAACTTGATAGTTTCCTCAGGTGCTGGTTCATCTATCACAGAGGGTAGGTGCTCTCTTTGCGAGCCATTAGTTTCATCGAACCGCACATCTACAGTTTCAACAACCTTGTGAAGAACGGTGTTGAAGACTCTGTAGGTGTGCGAGTCCTTTCCGTAACCAAGCATAAAACCTTCATGTGCTTTCGGTGCAAATTTAGCATTGTGATGAGGATCTCTAATCCAACATTTAGCACCGAAGACTTTGAAATAACTCACATTGGGTTTCTTGTCAGTGAGGAGTTCATAGGCAGTCTTCTTGAAGAATTTGTGAAGATATACCCTGTTGATGATGTGGCACGCAGTATAAATTGCCTCAATCCAGAAGTGACGAGGCGTCTTGTACTCATCAAGCATAGTGCGAGCCATCTCAACAAGAGTTCTGTTCTTGCGCTCCACGACGCCATTTTGCTGAGGAGTGTAAGGAGCAGATAACTCATGAGTAATACCAAGTTCATCAAGATAGTCATCAAGACCAGAATTCTTGAACTCAGTTCCATTGTCACTTCTGATGTGCTTGATCTTCACACCAAAGTTGGTTGAAGCCCTCGAGGAAAATCGTTTGAAGACTTCCTGCACTTCATGTTTGTAAGTAACAATGTGTACCCATGTGTAACGAGAGTAATCATCAACAATAACAAGCCCATAGAGAGATGCGTCATTTGTGACAGCTGAGTAATGGTTAGGACCAAAGAGGTCCATGTGAAGCAATTCGAATGGTCGAGTAGTGGTCATGATAGTCTTCGCTGGATGCTTAGCCTTGGTCATCTTTCCAGCTTCACAAGCTCCACACAGGTGATCCTTGAGGAATTTGACATTCTCAATGCCAATGACATGCTTCTTCTTCGCAAGCGTGTGCAAATTCCTCATGCCTGCATGACCAAGTCGTCGATGCCATAGCCACCTTCTGAAGCTTTTGCAAGTAGGCACACGGCTGGTTGCGGTCCTGTAGAGAAATCAACAATATACAAGTCTCCTCTCCTAAAGCCTTCGAAGACTTTGGAATTGTCAGCTTCCATAACCACAACACAACGATACTTGCCAAAGACAACTACCATATCAAGATCACAAAGCATTGAGACAGACATGAGGTTGTATCCTAAGGACTCGACAAGCATGGCTTTGTCCATGTGTCGATCCTTTGTGATCGCAACCTTACCTAGACCCAATACCCGACTTTTGCCTTTGTCAGTGAAGATGATATGCTTCAGATGCGATGGTGATAAGGGAGCATCAATCAATAGATTCTTGTCACCAGTCATGTGATTTGTACATCCACTATCGAGGACCCACTCAGTGGCTTTGGGTTGATCATCCTTGGCACTCTTTGCCATGAAGCAATAGGTGGGAGCGTAGTCATCATTGCCTTCATCAGCCTTGTTGGTGAGGTCATTTTCTTCAGGGTTGAAGATAGACTTGCTGATGAATGCAGTAGCGAGGGCTAGGCTCGCCACACCGGATTCGGAATCCTCAGATGCCTCCTCTTCCTCATTTTCTTCAGATTCAGCTTTAGAGTCCATTTCCTTGCCAATGAATGCCCGAGCCTTCTTGGAGCTGCTCTTCTTGTGAGATGAAGACTTTGAGGATTTTGATGATGAAGATTTTGAGGATTTCTTCTTTTTCTTAGCATCATCAGAACTGTAATCCTTGTATTTCTTCTTCTTTGATTCCTTTTCCCACTGAGGACAATCTTGCATGTAGTGTCTTGGTTTCTTGCATTTGTGACAAAGCCTCTTCTTGTAGTCACTGGATGAGGAATCATTGCTCCTTGAGGGTCTTCCAAAGCGACCACGTCTTGAGAACTTCTGGAATTTCTTCACGAGCAGTGCTAGATCATTGCTCAGTTCTTCAGGATCACCAAGGCTGCCGTCAGAGTCTTCATCTTCAGACTCAGAAACTGCCTTGGCCTTCAGTGCACGTGATCTGCCATAGCTCGAACCATAGAGATATCTCTTTTCAGCAAGCTGGAACTCATGAGTGTTTAGCCTTTCGAGGATATCAGCGGGGTCAAGTGACTTGTAATCAGCACGCTCTTGTATCATCAATGCTAGAGTATCAAATGAAGAGTCAAGCGATCTCAGCAGTTTCTTCACCACCTCGTGGTCGGTGATGTCATTGGCACCAAGTGCTTGAAGCTCATTTGAGATGTCAGTGAGGCGATTGAAGGTTTGTTAAACATTTTCATTGTCGAGTCTTTTGAAGAGGTTGAAGATATTGCGAAGAACATCAGCTCGAGAGTCACGTTGTGTTGAGACTCCTTCATTTACTTTGGACAGCCTATCCCAGATAAGCTTAGCAGTTTCCAAAGCACTCACTCTTCCATACTGTCCTTTGCTCAGATGGCCACATATGATATTCTTCGCTTGAGAATCGAGTTGCTTGAATCTCTTCACATCGGCAGCGTTCAGTGAGGGTGAGACAGAGGGAACACCTTTTTCCACAACATACCAGAGATCGTTATCAATTGCCTCAAGATGCATTCGCATCTTATTCTTCCAGTAGGGGTAGTCCGTCCCATCGAAGGTAGGACACCCAGCAGAGACCTTGATCATACCTGCGGTCGACATAACTAAAACTCCAGGCGGTTAAACCAAAATCACACAGAACAAGGGAGTACCTTGCTCTGATACCAATTGAAAGTGCGTTATATCGACTAGAGGGGGGTGAATAGGCGATTTTTATGAATTCTTCACTGAGGAATTTGTGGGTGAGGAAATTCCTTAGCGAAGAACTACTTGCAGCGGAATAAGTACTCAAAAGTATGCATAGCAGAACACAAGCATAGTCATCATGATGAAATGAAAACAAGCACAGAGTACAGAAAGTGTAAACACAGGATAACACAGGATAAAGACAAACAGACTGAAGAAATTGAACTAAGGAAATTGAGAAAGTCTTCAGTCAAAGTCTTCAAACACAGATATGAACAAGTGAACAATACAACAATGAGGAAATGGAAGAGTTGAGGAAATAGAACCAGTTGGCTTGGTGAAGACAATGATTTGGTAGACCAGTTCCAACTGCTGTCTCAGTTGTACGTCTGGTTGGAGCGGCTAGGTATTTAAACCTGAGGACACCCAGTCCCGGACACACAGTCCTCACCGTATTCTCCTTGAGCTAAGGTCACACAGACCTTGCCGAATCACTCGTGGTAAGTCTTTAGGTGACTTCCAAACCTTCACAAACTCGGTCACTCGGCGATCCACAATTTCCTCTTGGATGCTATTGACCATGACGCCTAGCCGTCTGGAAGAAGCACAGTCTTCAAAGGTAACAAGCGTCGGATCCACACAAGATCAATCTCTTCAGTGATGCTCAATCACTTTGGGTTTGTAGGTGTTTGGGTTTGGGGTTTTCCTCACTTGATGATTTTCACTCAAAGTCCTTGGAGGATGGGATGCTCTCAATTGACAAGTGTCAGTTTCTCTCAGAGCAGCCAACCAGCTAGTGGTTGTAGGGGGCGGCTATTTATAGCCTAGGGAGCAGCCCGACATGATAAGACATAAATGCCCTTAAAGATATGACTGTTAGGTGGGTAGATATTTTGGGACAGCTGGCGCGCAGCACAACAACGGTCGGAAATTTGAGGTTCTAATTCCTCAGGGCTATCATGTTCCTCACTGTGTAGGCAATCCGCACTGGCGAATTCCTAACTCCTCAGTCAGAACAAATTCCTCAGAGACCAGAAGAACTTCGTCTCTGTCACTGAAGAATATGACTGAACTGTATGAGATTTTCAATGGCTTCACTCGAAGGGATTGGTAGGTGTAGGATTTTGAGTTGAGCATCACATGGAAATTTTTCCTTAGTATTTCCTCGACCCCCTTTAACAGTACAGTGTTTCCTATGACTCAAGAAAGAGAAAATGAAAACTACGAAAACAAAAGTCTTCACGCTTCATATTCCTCAAATGAATACTAAGTCTTCAAGGTCACACCAATTTCTTCACTTTCAAAGTCTTCAGAAAGTCTTCAGAAATCCAAAGTCTTCAGTCGAAGAACTTCATTTTTAGGGGTCGACTTTCTCTGTAAATATCAAACTCCTCATAGACTTATAGATCTGTGTACACTCACAAACGCATTAGTCCCTTAACCTATAAGTCTTCAATACACCAAAATCACTAAGGGGCACTAGATGCACTTACATTTATCGGTCTGGAGACATCAAAATAAATAATTCCGAAGGTACTAACCCGAAGGTTGTCAATGGACAATGAATAAAGCATTATATCTCAGGTATGCCCATTAACGTTGAAAGCAATATTATCCAAACTTTGACACCAGAAGAACACATAAAAGAGTCCTTCCGGAACACCCCAGAATCGTGAAAATAAGGATGTATGTGATACGGTAAGTAAACGGACTCCAAAAAATCTACAATTTTTTTATCAGTTTTGGAATATTTAAAAAATTAGGAAATAAAGAAACTTCCAGGAAGCGTACCCTGGTGGGCACAAGACACCGGGGCGCGCCAGGCAAGCCCACCTGGGACACCTTCCAGACTCCGTTTTTCTACCGTATGCTTGTCCTCCAAGATAAAAAAAATCTATATATACTTCCCGAACTTGTTGATCACCGTATCACGAAGAAATCCTCTGTTCTCTTTTCTTGCTGTTTCCGGTCAGATTTATCAAGCCAGACATCATGTCTTCCTGCTCCTCTAACAACATGGAAGAAGATGCTTGGTTGATGAAGATCGAGACGAAGAGGGAGGAGCCTACGGACGCCGTCAAGGGAGACAAGGGCAAGGAAGCTACCGTAGATCCATCCCCGGTGGCAGAACAAGCACTGCTGCCAAGGAGGAGGAAGAAGATATCCTTAAGCCTTACCTTACTCACCTTACTCCTGCTGAAATTGAAGCTTTTCGCGTCATTGAAATAGTTCGTATACAGAATAAGTATCTCACTCGCGAAAATATTCTACATCAAGAGAATATCATCCATCTCCGAAGCGTCATCCGTCGGTTGGAGAATCTCTTGATCCTTAAGGATAGGATCGCTTCATCACCACCACCATCTTCTTCACCACCAAAGGATAATTGAGTATCGGGTATGGGCACTCCCCTTGGCTTCCGCCAAGCTTGGGGGAGGTGCCCCGGTATCGTATCATCCCACTATCTTTTGCTTTTACTTATTTTAGTTCGATCTTTTGCTTTAGATGAATAAAAGTTTAGTTCGATCCTTTTTTCTTTGAGAGTTTGCTTAGTGATCTATCCTTGTAATCGTGTGCAAGTTATATAATAAAGTTTAGTTTGAGTTTTTGCCTTCTTTACTTTCATGTTGCAAATAAAGAAAAGAAAAAGAAAGAAAAAAGAAAGGAAATAAATAAAAGAAAGGAAATAAATCAATAAGTTCATGTACTAATCCTATGGTAGGTGATGGCACCACATAAGGAAAAGTATAAGTAGAAAAGTTTATTAGAGATTGACAAACATAGCATTAGTCAATGATGCAACTCATGAATGAATTAATAAGGGAAGAGAAGATTCACATATAAATATACCATCCTAGAAATCTTTTGTGATTGTGAGCCCTCATCAAAATATTATATGCCAAAATTGTTGATGTTGGACAAGGAAGACAACTTAATGGTTTATGTTTGTTTATATTCACATAGAAGTCATATTGTCATAGATCCTTTAACAATGGATGCTTGCCCCCTATCTTTGCTAGCCAAAAATTCTACACTAAGTAGAGATACTACTTGTGCATCCAAAAAAACCTTAAACCCAAATCTTATTTTCAAGTGTCCACCATACCTACCTAAGGATTGAGCAAGATCCCTCAAGTAAGTTTTCATCGGTGCAAAAAGGCAATAAAAATTACTTCTAAACATGTGAGATCATTTAGTGTAAGAGAAAATTGAGCGTTGCACGAACTTGTGATGGTGAAGAATAAAAGTGACAGACTGCATAATAAAGGTCTCTATCACAAGGGGCAATGCAACATGACATTCTTTTGCACTAAGGGGTTGAGCATACAAACAAATAAGCGCATGACAACCTCTGCTTCCCTCTGTGAAGGGCCTATATTTTACTTTTATGTATTTACTTTTATGCAAAGAGTCAAAGTTTTCCATCTATTCCTTTTTTATTTTTCTCCTTTGACAAGCATCATGTGGTGAGGAAAGATCTAGGCACATATGTCCAGTTGAATATAGATAGCATGAGTTATTATTGTTGACATCACCCGTGAGGTGAATATGTTGGGAGGTGATACTATAAGCCCCTATCTTTCTATGTGTCCGGTTGAAACGTTTTGCTCATGTGTACGCGGTGAGTGTTAGCAATCATAGAAGACTATATGATGGTTGAGTATGTGGACTTGCCTAAAGGCTCCGACACATGACCCTTCCTGAAAATATGATGAATTGTAGTTGCAAAGTTGACTGAGAACATAGTTTGTTGGTTTTTAATAGAGTTTTTGCTTTATACTTCGATTGTGTGATGAACTGTTACTTATTCATGAGAAGTATATGATAAAAGTTCTATGATAAAAGTCTTATGTTTAATTTTGTTGCTGTTATAATAATATACATGATGCTTCTATGTCCGTATTTTGTTTTTATCGACACCTCTCTCTCAAAGCATGTGGACATGTTTTTCGATTTCGGTTTTCGCTTGAGGACAAGCGAGGTCTAAGCTTGGGGGAGTTGATACGTCCATTTTGCATCATGTTTTCTTACTGTTATTTATAATGTTTTTATCCATAATAATGCTTTTTGGAGTAATTCAAATTCCTTTTCTCTCATAATATGCAAGGTACACACAAAGAGGGAGAATTCCGACAGCTGGAAATCTGGACCCGGAAAAGCTACGTCAGGCCACCTATTCTGCACAACTCCAAATGAGATAAAACTTCACGGGGAATTTTTAAGGAATATATGAGAAATATTGGAGCCAATAAGTACCAGAGGGGGCCCACCAGGTGGGCACAACCCACCTGGGCGCGCCAGGGAGCTCAGGCGCGCCCTGGTGGGTTGTGCTCCCCTCGGCCCACCTCCGGTACCCATCTTCTGGTATATAAGTCATTTTGACCTAGAAAAATAAGGAGAGGACTTTCAGGACGGAGCGTCGCCATCTCGAGGCGGAACTTGGGCAGGAGCACTTTTGCCCTCTGGCAGAGCGATTCTGCCGAGGGAACTTCCCTCCCTGAGGGGGAAATCATCATCATCATCACCAACAACTCTCCCATCTTGGAGAGGGCAATCTCCATCAACATCTTCAACAACACCATCTCCTCTCAAACCCTAGTTCATCTCTTGTGTTCAATCTTTGTACCCGAACTATGATTGGTACTTGTGGGTGACTAGTAGTGTTGATTACATCTTGTAGTTGATTACTATATGGTTTATTTGGTGGAAGATTATATGTTCAGATCCAATATGCTATTTTATACCCCTCTTATCTTGAGCATGATTATCATTTGTGAGTATTTAGTTTTGTTCTTGAGGTCACGGGAGAAATCACGTTGCAAGTAATCATGTGAACTTGATATGTGTTCGATATTTTGATAGTATGGTATGTTCTGATTCCCTTAGTGGTGTCATGTGAACGTCGACTACATGACACTTCATATTTGGGCCTAAGGGAATGCATTGTGGAGTAGCAATTAGATGATGGGTTGCGAGAGTGACAGAAGCTTATGTTGGGTAACGCAGTAATTTCAAAAAAATTCCTACGCACACGCAAGATCCATCTATGTGACGCATAGCAACGAGCGGGAGAGTGTGTCCACATACCCTCGTAGACCGAAAGCGGAAGCGTTTTATCAACGCAGTTGATGTAGTCGTACATCTTCACGATCCGCCTGAACGTATGGCACCTCCGTGTTCAGCACGCGTTTAGCTCGATGATGTCCCTCGTACTCTTGATCCAGTTGAGGCCGAGGGAGAGTTCCGTCAGCACGATGGCGTGGCGATGGTGATGATGAAGTTACTGGCGCAGGGCTTCGCCTAAGCACTACGACGATATGACCGAGGTGTGTAACTGTGGAGGGGGGCACCGCACACCTCTAAGAGATTGTCTGTTGTTCCTTTGGGGTGTCCCCTGCCCACGTATATAAAGGAGGGAGGAGGAGGAGGAGGCCGGCCCTAGAGGGGGCGTGCCAAGTGTGGGAGTCCTACTAGGACTCCCATGTCCTAGTAGGATTCCCCTTTTCCTTTCCGGAGTA
Source organism: Triticum aestivum (assembly GCF_018294505.1). Lineage (NCBI taxonomy): Eukaryota > Viridiplantae > Streptophyta > Magnoliopsida > Poales > Poaceae > Triticum > Triticum aestivum. Next base: position 102,775,292 of record NC_057805.1, read on the forward strand.
GGAGAGAAGAAAGAGGGAAAGAGAGAGGGAGTAGGAAAGGGCAAGGGGAGGTGGCGCCCCCTTTCCCCTAGTCCAATTCGGACCCATGGGGGGCGCCTCCTTCCCTTTGGCCTGCCTCCTCTATTCCCGTATGGCCCAATAAGGCCCAATACTTCTCCCGGCGAATTCCCGTAACTCTCCGGTACTTCGAAAAATACCCGAATCACTCGGAACTTTCCGATGTCCGAATATAGCCTTCCAATATATCGATCTTTACCTCTCGACCATTTCGAGACTCCTCGTGATGTCCTTGATCTCATCCGGGACTCCAAACAAACTTCGGTCATCAAATCACATAACTCATAATACAAATCGTCATCGAACGTTAAGAGTGCGGACCCTACGGGTTCGAGAACTATGTAGACATGACCGAGACACATCTCCGGTCAATAACCAATAGCGGAACCTGGATGCTCATATTGGCTCCTACATATTCTACGAAGATCTTTATCGGTCAAACCGCATAACAACATACGTTGTTCGCTTTGTCATCGGTATGTTACTTGCCCGAGATTCGATCGTCGATATCCTCATACCTAGTTCAATATCGTTACCGGCAAGTCTCTTTACTCGTTCCGTAATGCATCATCCCACAACTAACTCATTAGTCACAATGCTTGCAAGGCTTATAGTGATGTGCATTACCGAGAGGGCCCAGAGATACCTCTCCGATACACGGAGTGACAATTCCTAATCTTGATCTATGCCAACTCAACAAACACCATCGGAGACACCTGTAGAGCATCTTTATAATCACCCAGTTATGTTGTGAAGTTTGATAGCACACAAGGTGTTCCTCCGGTATTCGGGAGTTGCATAATCTCATAGTCTGAGGAACATGTATAAGTCATGAAGAAGCAGTAGCAATGAAACTGTAATGATCATAATGCTAAGCTAACAAATGGGTCTTGTCCATCACATCATTCTCCTAATGATGTGATCCCATTCATCAAATGACAACACATGTCTATGGTTAGGAAACATAATCATCTTTGATAAATGAGCTAGTCAAGTAGAGGCATACTAGGGACACTTTGTTTTGTCTATGTATTCACACATGTACTAAGTTTCCGGTTAATACAATTCTAGCCTGAATAATAAACGTTTATCATGAAATAAGGAAATAAATAATAACTTTATTATTGCCTCTAGGGCATATTTCCTTCAGTCTCCCACTTGCACTAGAGTCAATAATCTAGTTCACATCGCCATGTGATTTAACACCAATAGTTCACATCACCATGTGATTAACACCCATAGTTCACATTGCCATGTGGCCAACACTCAAAGGGTTTACTAGAGTCAGTAATCTTAGTTCACATCGCCATGTGATTAACACCCAAAGAGTACTAAGGTGTGATCATGTTTTGCTTGTGAGAGAAGTTTAGTCAACGGGTCTGCCATATTCAGATCCGTTTGTATTTTGCAAATTTCTATGTCAACAATGCTCTACACGGAGCTACTCTAATTAATTGCTCCCACTTTCAATATGTATCCAGATTGAGACTTAGAGTCATCTGGATCAGTGTCAAAACTTGCATCGACGTAACCCTTTACGATGAACCTTTTGTCACCTCCATAATCGAGAAACATATCCTTATTCCACTAAGGATAATTTTGTCCGCTGCCAGTGATCTACTCCTAGATCACTATTGTACTCCCTTGCCAAACTCAGTGTAGGGTATCCAATAGATCTGGTATACAACATGGCATACTTTATAGAACCTATGGCTGAGGCATAGGGAATGTCTTTCATTCTCTTTCTATCTTCTGTCGTGGTCGGGCTTTGAGCTTACTCAATTTCACACCTTGCAATACATGCAAGAACTCCTTCTTTGACTGTTCCATTTTGAACTACTTCAAAAATTTGTCAAGGTACGTAATCATTGAAAAAACTTATCAAGCGTCTTGATCTATCTCTATAGATCTTGATGCTCAATATGTAAGCAGCTTCATCGAGGTCTTTCTTTGAAAAACTCCTTTCAAACACTCCTTTTATGCTTTCCAGAAAATTCTACATCATTTCTGATCAACAATATGTCATTGTAGCGACCCGACCTCAGACGGTCAAGTCTCTGTGCTTAAGTGTCGTCCCTGGATCGGTATGCTGACACACACAGTACTCGAGGATTTATAACAGAGGTAAATCACATGTATAAAGTAACGTAAAACTATTACCTCAATCCAAATAGCGGAAGTAACAACAAGGTTGTGGATTCCCATCAACACCAACGGCAAAGTTGAGTGTAGAAATCATAACCCTAGCGTATCACTTACTCGTCGTATGATTCCTGCAACATGAGACGTTGCAGCCACAAAGGGTCAGTACATTGAATGTACTGGCAAATTCACACTGTAGAGCAATGCTGAATAATGGCTATCACTACATGCATATATGGCTGGTGGAAAGCTCTAAGTTTATTTTTGCATAAAGCCAATTTTTCCCTACATCAAAGGAATATATTTTATTTAACTATCATGGTGGTTGAAACATTGAGAAGGTTCCTCCAACTCAATCCCAATTAAAAAGTAATTAACAACCCAACAAATTAATTAAGTAAAGTATTGAGATCAACATGATAATCCAAGTACCAGAGACTCAAGATGTCCATAACTGGGGACACGGCTAACGATGATTAGTTTGTACACTCTGCAGAGGTTTGCGCACTTTTCCCCACAAGACTCGATCTCCTCCGTTGGATTTCTCGCACTACATGGTGTTTGAGAAACAGATGACCGAGACATAGTCTTTCAGAAGCAATAACTCTAACCTTGGATAGACAGTACCAACCTACATCCCCTACATCTGCTAGCCTACCACTGGAAGAGGTCATGCAACCTACTCAACTATGCTAGAGCCCATAATAGCTTGTGGCTGCACACGGAAGTTTCTAGCAAGAATAATCTTATGATCCCTTTGAGCCTGGGTGGCGAACCATAGGATGATCACGCGGGTCCTCCAGGATATCCTAGGACAACACTGGATTCTCCAGGTGCTCGGGCAAACCACTGGGTGCTCTAGGGTGCCCCAACCAATCCACCCAGATGTGTATTAAAGTAGCCACCTTAAGTTAACCATTAAATAATAATCTCACATCTGTCATGGATACACTCAAACCCAATCCACGTCTACGAGCATAGCATAGCAGTATAAGCATAACGTAGAAGTAACTCCCAAGGTTTGAATGCAGGACAATAGGTTCCTACCTCATCAACTACTTCCCAATACCCACATGTTATCAATCCTAACCATGCAATGTTTGAGGGTTGAAACTAATGCATAAAACTGGGTAATAAAGGGATATGATCAAAGTGTGAACTTGCCTTGTACTGTTGATGAAGATGATTCGCACTCATAACTCCTCATAGTTCTACTCGTCACACTCCTATCAATCTAGTGTAAGCAAGCAATAGTAACCACACATAAGCAATCACTCAAAAGATCGGAAAGAACGAAGAAGACAATTCGGAAAACATCAAAACCAAGCAAATAACTCTTGCAACATAAAACAATTTCTAACAGTACCAAAATTAGGTGAATTTGGCCCTATCATAAAGTTTAGGTCAAGAGCTTCGATTTGCAAAAAGAATCAACTCAAACGGAGTTATAAAACTTAAGTTATGATCAAACAAAGTTTGAATACAAATATGTTTGAATTCAAATTTTGAAACTTTCAAAAATATGTTTAAGTTGTTTTACCGGATAGAGGGGATCATAACGAAGAAGTGGGCATTGGTTTCGTTGGATTTGGACAAACGGTGTAAAAGTTGTGAGAGTCTTAAGAACAGGGACTAAACGGCTAAATAAAATAATTACACCTAGGTCCCTGGCCACGAGAACAGAAACTAAAATACGAACGTTCATTATTTAGGACTAAACAACGAATACGTTCACTAAAACTACAATCTGACAAATGTTTACTAACTAACCAGATCTAAAAAAACAGATCGGTTTTATAAAACCCAGACTAAAAGAAAACCGGACGGGCGAGCGGTTAATACCGGTTCGGGGCGGTTTTCGGCGAAAAACCAGCGGCGGCGTTTTCCGGCGGCGGCGGCGGACGCGAGCTCCGGCGAGGCGGCGCGGGGCTCCGGCGGGCGGCGCTGGCTACGGCAGGGTGCTGCGCACGCGAGCGGTGGCGGTGGCGCAAGCAGGCGGCGGCGACGTCTGCAGCGGCGGCGGCCCATCGCGGCATGAGCTGCAGCGCGAGGAGAGGGAGAGGGGGTCAGGGCTTCGGGCTTATATAGAGGGGGCGAGGGGTTGGGTGGAGGAGGGGCCAAGGCGGCGGCAGAGTCCGGGGCGGACTCGGCGCTCCCATGGCGGCACGGCGGCGTACTGGAGGCGGAGTCCAGCGGGAGGTCGGGGACGTGCGGCTGGGCTGGGCCGCGGCCTGGCTGGCAAGCTGGGCCGGCCCAGTTCGGCGGAGAAGAATAGTTTTTTTAAATAGTCAGACGAAAATAAATAAAATAAAAAGAAATAAACAAAATTATACATGCATATAATATATCAAAATTTTCAGAAAAAGATTTTCTACAGCATGAGCATTTTTCTAGCATAAAATAAAATCCACAAAAATTCAAATAAATCAGATAGTGCTACTGCTACAATAAAACCTCAAAAAAATCATTTTAAAAATACCAAAATGATTTCAAATTTATTTCTCTCCAATTTTCTAATGTAGGGAATCATTTTACCCTATTTTCCATATATTTTATTTTTGGAGAAAAATAATTTGAATAAAATCCAAATAACTCCAAATTGAAAATAATTTCCAAAAGGACTTTAAATTTAATTCTTTTAAAACTTCCAACTCATATTTCATATATCTTTGAAGAAGTCATTTTATCTTCTCTCATGAAAATCATTGAGTTGCTTAAAGTTTTCTGAATTTGAAATATTTCCAAGTGAAGTTCAAATATTTTCAAAAACCCTTGTCATTTATTTAAATGGAAGAAGTCATGTCATCTTCTCTCTAGGGTTTTGTATTTGAAAAGAATTTGAATTCACGGAGATCATAAATGCAAGATGAAAGTTTGGGAAAGTCTTTTTATTCCCTCTCATGTAACTTTCAAAAAGTTTCACATTTCACTCAATTTCACACAAGCAACCACACCCCAGTCAAACAATCAATCAAATCTATCTATTTATTATAACATTCCAAAATTTAGAATTTTGGGATGTTACAAACCTACCACCCTTAAAATGAATCTCGTCCCCGAGATTCGGAGAGGCTAGAAAGAAATAGGTTAGGTTTGGGGGTGTTCTCAAAATCCATCGATCATCACAGGGGGTCTGGGGTGCGACCACCCTTAGAAACATGGTTGCAGTTCCATCAAAACTCATATACTCCATCCTTATTCTTGACAGTGTTGGTCTTCTCAGATTCTCGGGAAAATTCCTTCTCTGGTTGTTCCGGTAGTGGCATAACCTTTTCCTCAATTCTTGTATCCTTTCATCTTGGTATGATTTTTCTGTGACTGGGTTTTCTTAGCTGACGGGTCTGGCGCCAATACTAAACAACTATCGATATCTCATGGTGGTCAATAAACAATTTGACTGGGTCCCTGCAGAAAACGGGTCTGGGCTTGAACATCACCGTATATCCTATGGTTGGCAACAACTGCCTTATACAAGGGAAAATTGCTATACCATTCTAAGGTTTAAACAAGGTTTTGATATTGTCGTCTCTCTACTATAGGTAATTCACTCAGATTTACCATCCCATATAGAAAGGCGAATAATAAGAGTAAGTCGGTATGGTGATCAATCCATCCCGCACCCAAATCATTACCCTGTATATGGTTTAGCGGATCTCGCATTCTAACACTCGGTCATCCTCACAAGCATTGTAGAATTTCTCTTGTCGACGAACTAAGTTCAGATAAATCCATGGATTCTGCAAGCCAGACAAACATCTATCGTTCCTTCACAACTCTCAAGTTTGCGTAAACTCCTATAAGATCGTCTGTCGATAAAATCGTAACTTCTTCCAGGGTTTTTCCTTCAGCAAGAGTGTGCTTTCTTCTTAGCAGGTCCTGGGGCCTGTGGGTTATGGCCCATCTCATCACTTTTAAACCTTGAACTCATCATCGGGGCAACTGATCGTTATTCCAACATCCAGCTTCCTAGCATTCTTAAATCCATCCAATTGTACTGTCTCCCTTCCTTCTATTTGTACCAAACTAAGTTGTGATTACTCAGACTCATCATGGAGTTACAATTGCTCCATATTACCAACATTATACCTCATTTATATCCAATAGTACTTCCTCCCTTCATACTCTTGGGTATCCCACATATGGAGATAAAACTCGTACTTATTTTGTCCGTAGTCCACTCCGTGGAATCTCATTATCTTTTCCAGGGGTCAACGGTCTTCATAGGGTACTACCACCCTTAAAATGCTCCAATTCTTCCATAGACCATATTTCTCATATCCTCGAAAATGGTCAAAATCATTCTTCATAGAGTAACAACTCATAGAATCCAAATCAGTACCAATGATGCTAACTTTATTGATTCTCACATTATTACAATCTCCTGCATTTCCATTACACGCCTCAACTCAACACTTCAATACAAAAGAATTGTTTCCACAACTACTATATTTCTCACAGACTCCACTATTTAACACGAATATCCTCATTGGGACAATCTCTGGCTAAGTGCCCTGCTTCATTACAGCAGAAACATATTACTTCTGACAAGTCTCGAGGTTTCCTTGTGATTATATAGCCTCCTTGGGTCCCCGGCTTCCTTTTTGGGCAACTGCTAAGGTAGTGCCCTAACTCCTTGCACCTGAAACAGGTGATATGACTCAGGTCCTTCCTGGAATCCAATCTACTTCTCTTCCTAGACTTTTCCGTTCCAATCATGGCTTCTATTTCCTGTGGGTCATACTCTACTTCCTCTGTCGGGAATTCTACTAGATCCCCATTCAGACAATCCTGGGAGATGTGTCCTTCTTCTCCACATGAATAGCACGACTTGGTGCAAGGTCTAATTGGTTCTTCTTTAGGTGTGTCCTCCACCTCTTCTTTCATCACAGGTTCTTCTAAACTTCCATGAGGGCTCCTTTCATTGCTTCTTTCTTCTGTTGGATAGTTCGTTGTACTAGGGGGTAAATGTGACACTGAACAGGGTAGTGGGTAGTCCCTTCACACAAGAAACAAGTGATTTGCCTAGTTGGGCATTCTTCAGTTGGGTGACTTTCTTCGCAATTAAGGCATTTATCCTTGTGTTCTTTATGGTTGTGTCCTATTTCTCCACAAAGCTTGCATGCACAGGGTTTCTTCATATCCTTTCCATAAGGCTTCAACTTCTGGGACACAAAATGGGACTTTAGCAGAGTCAACTTAAATTCTTCCCAAGTGGTTACTCCTTGCCATCCATTGATGGTTTGGTACATCCTCCACCAAGTAGCAGCACCTCTTTCAAAGCACTGATGAGCTTGTTGGGTCATATCCTTTCCGGCTATAGTGTTATTCTCCATATGATCCTCCATGTTCTGAATCCATCGGTCCGTCTCCAATTGACTTATTGGTCCAGGAAATACAAGCTCATCTCCATTCATCCTCTATTGGTTCCAAGGGTTTTGGGGTGGGATAAGAGAGATAGAGAGGGATGCACACAATGCAAACAATAGTTTTGAAAAGACAGATTTTATTTTGTGGCTGTCGGAAAACAACAAACAAATGACAGCTCACAAACGCCGCATCTCACGTAGGTATATAACAGGGGTTTGGTCTTCTAAAGATCAATAAATCTTCAACGTCGCCAAACTCTTCAAGTCTTGTTCATGTCTCCTATGGCTTCTTCCGATCGTACTTGTCCTTCTCAAGTTCTTTTGCCAGATCATCTCTGTTGACGCGAAGTCCCTCATGACGTCCTTTAATATTCTGGAGTTGCATTTTAAACTTCTAGGTTTCAACATCCTTGGCATGAACCGTGGTCCTACTGTCCTTCAGTTGATATCGAATCTCGGTATCTCGAGGTTTTGCTCCTCCAGCTTGGCTACTTTTAGCTTCTGGGTCCTGAGTTCTTCACGAAATGCTTCCTTATCAAATATAGCTTCCTGCAGGTCCATCTTAACTTCTTGATGTAACGCCCCAGATCCTGGCGATACACCAGCTAAGGCTAAAACTTCGTCTTGCTGATAGGTGCTCCATCAGCCTTCTTGTCATCCAATCCTTCCAAAGAAATGCATGCTTAACTCAGCACAGTAGCAATAGCATAAGCGGACGATAACACCATGGTTAGCCGTGTCTATGCCCATGTTACTGCCATGAGCTTTCATTCCATAGTTGATATCTCATGCCTTAGGATTTTCTTGACAAAAACTTTGAGTTTTAATGCTCCATGTTCCGGTCTTTCTCTAACACACCTTGATCTCGGGTATTGACAGCTTCAATAGTCTGACAAGTACCATAAAGGCAGCCTTCCTAGTCATATCAATCGGGAAATTCTTTAGAGCCTTCAAATTCTCCTAGTCTTCGGAGTCTCCAACCGTTGTAGTTTCAATTACTCTAATGCATGGAAAAATCCTCTTCATTCCGAAGTGGTCTTAGTTGTCCGATATCTTGTACTTCTTGGAGTGGTCTCATCAGTCGAATCTTCGTGTGGTCAAAAAGGAATGGGGTGCAGTCTAACTAAAAGGGAATGTTTGAATAAGCTCAGAAGAGAAGAGAGGTAAAAGATCTTTTTGAAAATGAAGTTGTAGAGAAAATCTTTCCTATGGGCTTGCCATTTTCTAGGGGTCACGTACTACAGTCAACATGTGCTCTGATACCATCTTGTAGCGACCCGACCTCAGACGGTCAAGTCTCTGTGCTTAAGTGTCATCCTGATACATCTCCAACGTATCTATAATTTTTGATTGTTCCATGCTATTATATTATCTGTTTTGGATGTTTATGGGCTTTATTTTACACTTATATATTATTTTTGGGACTAACCAATTAACCCAGAGCCCAGTGCCAGTTCCTGTTTTTTCCCTTATTTCAGTGTTTCAAAGAAAGGGAATATCAAACGGAGTCCAAACGGAATGAAACCTTCAGGAGCGTTATTTTTGGAACGGAAGCAATCCAGGAGACTTGGAGTGTACGTCAGGGAAGCAACGAGGTGGCCACGTGGCAGGGAGGCGCGCCTGCCCCCTAGGCACGCCCCCACCCTCGTGGGGCCCTCGTGGCTCCCCTGACTGACTTCTTTCCCCTATATATATCCATATACTCTAAAAACATCGAGGAACAGAATAGATCGGGAGTTCCGCCGCCGCAAGCATCTGTAGCCACCAAAAACCAATCGGGACCCTGTTCCGGCACCCTGCCGGAGGGGGGATCCCTCACCGGTGCCATCTTCATCATCCCGATGCTCTCCATGACGAGGAGGGAGTAGTTCACCCTCGGGGCTGAGGGTATGTGCTACCTCTTGAGCACTGCGTTGGATTTCCCTTGAAGAGGAAAGGGTGATGCAGTAAAGCAGCGTAAGTATTTCCCTCCGTTTTTGAGAACCAAGGTATCAATCCAGTAAGAGGCCACGCACGAGTCCCTCGCACCTACACAAACAAATAAGATCCTCGCAACCAACACAATAAAGGGGTTGTCAATCCCTTCACGGTCACTTACGAAAGTGAGATCTGATAGATATGATAAGATAATATTTTTGGTATTTTTATGATAAAGATGCAAAGTAAAATAAAAGGCAATAAAAATAGCTAAGTGTTGGAAGATTAATATGATGGAAAATAGACCCGGGGGCCATATGTTTCACTAGTGGCTTCTCTCGAGAGCATAAGTATTACGATGGGTGAACGAATTACTGTTGAGCAATTGACAGAATTGAGCATAGTTATGAGAATATCTAGGTATGATCATGTATATAGGCATAACGTCCGCGACAAGTAGACCGACTCCTGCCTGCATCTACTACTATTACTCCACACATCGACCGCTATCCAGCATGCATCTAGAGTATTAAGTTCAAAAGAACAGAGTAACGCTTTAAGTAAGATGACATGATGTAGAGGGATAAACTCATGCAATATGATATAAACCCCATCTTGTTATCCTCGATGGCAACAATACAATACGTGCCTTGCTGCCCCTGCTGTCACTGGGAAAGGACACCGCAAGATTGAACCCAAAGCTAAGCACTTCTCCCATTGCAAGAAAGATCAATCTAGTAGGCCAAACCAAAATGATAATTCAAAGAGACTTGCAAAGATAACCAATCATACATAACAGAATTCAGAGGAGATTCAAATATTGTTCATAGATAAACTTGATCATAAACCCACAATTCATCGGTCTCAACAAACACACCGCAAAAGAAGATTACATCGAATAGATCTCCACGAGAATCATGGAGAACTTTGTATTGAGAACCAAAGAGAGAGAAGAAGCCATCTAGCTAATAACTATGGACCCGAAGGTCTGAGGTAAACTACTCACACATCATCGGAGAGGCTATGGTGTTGATGTAGAAGCCCTCCGTGATCAATGCCCCCTTCGGCGGAGCTCCGGAAAAGGCCCCAAGATGGGATCTCACGAGTACAGAAGGTTGCGGCGGTGGAATTAGGTTTTTGGCTCCGTATCTGGTAGTTTGGGGGTACGTAGGTATATATAGGAGGAAGAAGTACGTCGGTGGAGCAACGTGGGCCCCACGAGGGTGGAGGGCGCGCCCAGGGGGGTAGGCGCGCCCCCTACCTCGTGCCCTCCTGATTGCTTTCTTGACGTAGGGTCCAAGTCCTCTGGATCACGTTTGTTCCAAAAATCACGTTCCCAAAGGTTTTATTCCGTTTGGACTCTGTTTGATATTCTTTTTCTGCGAAACTCTGAAATAGGCAAAAAACAACAATTCTAGGCTGGGCCTCCGGTTAATAGGTTAGTCCCAAAATAATATAAAAGTGTATAATAAAGCCCATTAAACATCCAAAACAGAATATAATATAGCATGGAACAATAAAAAATTATAGATACGTTGGAGACGTATCAAGCATCCCCAAGCTTAATTCCTGCTCGTCCTCGAGTAGGTAAATGATAAAAACAAAATTTTTGATGTGTAATGCTACTTAGCATAATTTCAATGTAATTCTTCTTATTGTGGCACGAATGTTCAGATTTGATATGATTCAAGATAAAAGTTTAATGTTGACATAAAAACAATAATACTTCAAGCATGCTAACCAAGCAATTACGTCTTATCAAAATAACATAGCCAAAGCAAGTTATCCCTACAAAATCATATAGTCTGGCTATGCTCCATCTTCCCCACACAAAATATTCATATCATGTACAACCCCGGTTTTAGCCAAGCAATTGGTTCATACTTTTTAATGCGCTTCAGCCTTTTCAACTCTTAGGCAATACATGAGCGCAAGCCATGGATATAGAACTATGGTGGAATAAGGTATAATGATAGGGGTTATGTGGGAAGACAAAGAAAAGGAGAAAGTCTCACATCAACGAGGCTAATCAACGGGCTATGGAGATGCCCATCAATTGATGTCAATGTAAGGAGTAGGGATTGCCATGCAACGGATGCACTTAGAGCTATAAGTGTATGAAAGCTCAAACAAAAGAAACTAAGTGGGTGTGCATCCAACTTGCTTGCTCACGAAGACCTCGGGCATTTGAGTAATCCCATCATTGGAATATACAAGCCAAGTTCTATAATGAAATTTCCCACTAGTATATGAAAGCAACAAAATGAGAGACTCTCTATCATGAAGATCACGGTGCTACTTTGAAGCACAAGTGTGGTAAAAGGATAGTAACATTGTCCCTTCTCTCTTTTTCTCTCATTTTTTTATTTGGGCCTTTTCTCTTTTTTTATGGCCTCTTTTTTTTTGTCCGGAGTCTCATCCCGACTTGTGGGGGAATCATAGTCTCCATCATCCTTTCCTCACTTGGGACAATGCTCTAATTATGATGATCATCACACTTTTATTTACTTACAACTCATGAATTACAACTCAATACTTAGAACAAAATATGACTCTATGTGGATGCCTCCGGCGGTGTACCGGGACATGCAATGAATCAAGAGCGACATGTATGAAATAATTATGAATGGTGGCTTTACCACAAATACAATGTCAACTACATGATCATGCAAAGCAATATGACAATGATGGAGCGTGTCATGATAAACGAAACGATGGAAAGTTGCATGGCAATATATCTCGGAATGGCTATGGAAATGCCATAATAGGTAGGTATGGTGGCTGTTTTGAGGAAGATATAAGGAGGTTTATGTGTGATAGAGCGTATCATATCACGGGGTTTGGATGCACCGGCGAAGTTTGCACCAACTCTCAAGGTGAGAAAGGGCAATGCACGGTACCGGAGAGGCTAGAAAATTGCGGAAAGGTAAGTGTGCGTATAATCCATGGACTCACATTAGTCATAAAGAACTCATATACTTATTGCAAAAATTTATTAGCCCTCGAAGCAAAGTACTACTACGCATGCTCCTAGGGGAAGGGTTGGTAGGAGTTAATCATCGCGCGATCCCGACCGCCACACAAAGGATGACAATCAATAAATACCTCATGCTCCAACTTCATTACATAACGGTTCACCATACGTGCATGCTACGGGAATCACAAACTCCAACACAAGTATTTTTCAATTCCACAGTTACTCAACTAGCACAACTATGATATTACCACCTTTATATCTCAAAACAATTATCAAGCATCAAATTTCTCATGATATTATAATTAAAGCAAATTGCCATGCTATTTTAAGACTCTCAAAATAATATAAGTGAAGCATGAGAGATCAATAGTTTCTATAAAACAAATCCACCGCCGTGCTCTAAAAGATATAAGTGAAGCACTAGAGCAAAACTATATAGCTCAAAAATATAAGTGAAGCACATAGAGTATTCTAATAAGTTCCAATTTATGTGTGACTCTCTCAAAAGGTGTGTACAGCAAGTATGATTGTGATAAACTAAAAAACAAAGACTCAATAATACAAGACGCTCCAAGCAAAACACATATCATGTGGTGAATAAAAATATAGCTCCAAGTAAAGTTACCGATGGAAGTAGACGAAAGAGGGGATGCCTTCCAGGGCATCCCCAAGCTTTGGATTTTTGGTGTCCTTAGATTATCTTGGGGTGCCATGGGCATCCCCAAGCTTAGGCTCTTGCCACTCCTTGTTCCATAATCCATCAAATCTTTCACCCAAAACTTGAAAACTTCACAACACAAAACTCAGCAGAAAATCTCGTGAGCTCTGTTAGCGAAAGAAAAGAAAACACCACTTCAAGGTACTGTAATGAACTCATTCTTTATTTATATTGGTGTTAAACCTCCTGTATTCCAACTTCTCTATGGTTTGTAAACTATTTTACTAGCCATAGATTCATCAAAATAAGCAAACAACACACGAAAAACAGAATCTGTAAAAAACAGAACAATCTGTAGTAATCTGTAACTAATGCAAACTTCTGGAACTCCAAAAAATCTACCAAAATAGGAAGACCTAGAAATTTTGTTTATTGATCTTCTGCAATTGGAATCAATATTTTATCACGTTCTGGTGATTTTTAACAATTGTTTTCGTGAACAGAAAGTTTCTGGAATTTTCAGCAAGATCAAATAACTATCATCCAAGAAGATCCTATAGGTTAAACTTGGCACAAACACTAATTAAAACATAAAAACAAATCTAACCAGAGGATATAACAAATATTTATTCCTAAACATAAGCAGAAGCAAAAAACTAAAAATATGATTGGGTTGCCTCCCAACAAGCTATCGTTTAACGCCCCTAGCTAGGCATAATAGCAAGGATAGATCTAGGTATTGCCATAATAATAGGATAGATCATTAAAACTCATTTCATATTCTCTACGTTCAGCACCGAGTTTTCTTTGAGGCAAGCAAAAGTAATCAAAAGGGCTAAATTTAATGGGACAAAAGTCCCCAAGATCAACTTTCGGAGATATAGGTTCCTCCTTCGGCCCTTCGTATTGCACAACCAATTCATCATTATAAGCATTCTTTTGACAGAACTTTGTGAGCCTATACTCGAGAGAATATCCTAGCTCATTATTTCGAATAGCAAAATCATTATTAAGTTTAGAAATTCTATCAACTAGAACATTGGTAGGAACCTTTTTTCTAAGGTTCTCATTAAAAGCAACATAGTCTAGAGATTGAAAACGCATTATTTCCTCTTGATCAAATAGGATAGTTTCTATGGGAGGACGGCCAGCGTACACCCTATAATGTGCAAAGATTTCTTTGGCCTCTTTTATTATAAATCTGAACTCATGAGCCAAAAAGATAGTAGCGGCACGCTTAATAGAAGAATGCCCAATATTAGAAAATTCTAGGAAAATCCTTTGTATGCAAGGGTGCATGTGCATAAATTGCCTTTCAAGCTCAACTACAAGCATGGCAATAGCGTCCGCAAGACTACTAGTTCTATGAAGAATAGAACTGCCCATAGAAGGCAAAGCACCGGCACAAGTAAAGAAATCTTGAATAACCCCTTTTCCAATAATATTACCACTACCAATTCGGAATTTTTTTTGTATGTAAGATAGGGGGTTCTTCAGCAGGAGCATCAGAATTTTCCATGTTATTACTATTGTCCATATCGACAATAGTTTCCCCAATTTCAGACATAACGGCAGAAAGTGCGAGGAGCAAAAAAGAAAGAGGGAGGCAAACGGAAAAGAGAGGGCGAATAAAACGGCAAGGGTGAAGTGGGGGAGAGGAAAACGAGAGGCAAATGGTAAATATTGTAATGCGGGAGATAAGGGTTTGTGATGGGTACTTGGTATGTTGACTTTTGCGTAGACCTCCCCGGCAACGGCGCCAGAAATCCTTCTTGCTACCTCTTGAGCACTGCGTTGGTTTTCCCTTGAAGAGGAAAGGGTGATGCAATAAAGTAGCGTAAGTATTTCCCTCTGTTGGGGATATAAATACTAGTGTAACCCGCCCATGAGGGGCCGGGTTACGCTATGGCGATTCATCATATGAAGCCCAATATCAAGCTTGAAGATGGCGGTTCAGTTAAGGGCCCAAAGCCCAAAGGCGACTTAAGGCCTGTAGTGATAAACTACCATAAGAGCATAACTTGTATTGTAAGGCAAGATTAAGTGGTCACCGAGCCGGACACTGTTTATGAGCCGGCCGGGACTCTATGAGCTGCTGGGCGTCGACCTCTGTATATAAAGGGACGACCCGACGGCAGTTTAGAAAAGGTAACATCAAATCAAGAGCCGGGCATAGCGGATTCGCTCCCTGGTCATCGAAACCCTAGCAATTCCACCTCAACTGGATTAGGCTTTTACCTTCACCGCAAGGGGCCGAACCAGTATAAACCCTCGTGTCCTTTGAACCGTTTTAACCCCTTTAAGCTTCCTAGTTGCGATGGCTCCACGACTAAGTCCTTTCACGAGGACATCTGCCGTGACAATTCCAAGACAGTTGGCGCCCACCGTGGGGCCAGCGCATGATGGATTTGAGTTCTTGAAGGGCAGCTTCGAAGGGCTCAAGGGATACGCTGTGGGCCGGATGACCAAGAGTCGTCGCGGCAAGCTCTACATTGACGACGCCGGCTGGGGCCCCAATGCCGGCTCAATTGAGTACGGGTACTGGGTCCCCTTCGGCGGAATCCACGTCTTCATCGGCCAGATTGGCAAGCCGGGCCCGGAGCCGGACATCTGCACCGACATCATCGAGACGGCTCAGCGTGCGAGACCCGCCCGGGCTCAGCCCGCCATGAAGCGTGCCTTCGTGGGATGCATCCACGGAGGGGAATTTTCTGAAGGATCCGTGGATGGTGGTGAGACGGCCGTCTACTCTGATGGTGAGTCGTCCACTGGTGAGACGGATTCGTTATACCAATTACAAGACAGTGGGCTTGGGGGCTGTTCTGATGGCAGTAGTATTCCGGACCCCTTTGAGCCGCAGAGCAGAGTAGGGATTTTCATGGCTGGCACTCAACCCGGTCAAAACTCTACGGCTGCGGCAGCAATAACTTCCGAGTCAGGAGCGGCCGGGGCAGGAGGCCATGTGCGCCCGCCGGCTCAGGTGCTGATTGATCTCATGGACAAATTGACGGCCCTGTTAACCGCCACAGTTATTCCGGTGGATCAAGTTGAGCATGATGCAGAGGTAGCACAGGTACGTGAGGAGATAGCCCGAGCCAAAGAAGCCCCAGCAGCTGAGGACACCAGATTGGCCGCGGAACGGGCGGCTTTGGATGCTCGAGCTCAGCAGATCAAGTCAGAGGCTTTCCAGCTTATGATGAATCTGAATGCGTCTAATGAGGTGATGAGGAGGAGGCACCAGAAGGCTCAATCCCGTCTGCCTCCGGTTTATGATCCTCGGAATCTCTTCTGCACACCCGGAGCCGGCCCTAGTAACCCGCCGGAGGCAAACCGGTTTATAACACCCGGAGCGGGGACGCCGGTTCAGCCCCGGGTGATGGAACCTCCTCACATGAATACTGCCCCGCCTCGCTACGTACCAACACCACCGGGTCATTTTTCCAACCCTTTGGAAAACCTGATCGCTGCATCGGCATGTTTGGCGGCTCTCCCGGTGGATGGCGACTCTCCAACAACAGTTGAGACGCGAAGGGTCATAGAACTTTTTCAGACGGCTCTGGCGCAGCAGGAGGCTTATTCTTATAGTCAAGACAGGATCCATTCGACTCCTCGCCCAAGCCGGAGCTCGAGTTATAGCAGACATATGGATTCGGCGGCCGTTTCAAGCAACGCCCAGCGCCGTAACCAGCCAGGTGGTCATAATCCGGTACAGGACAAGTTACGTCAAGAGGCTCAGCAGGCGGCTCAGCAGGCGGCTCACCAAACCTTCCTGGATTATCCGACGACTTCTATTGAGGCAGGGTGGCCACGAGAACCGGCAGTGTTCCTTGTTTGATACCGGCTCTGCGTAATGAGCGTCTGCCCAAGGATTTCAAGGGACCTCGAAAGGTGCCGAATTACACAGCCGATTTACAGCCTGGGGCATGGATTGAAAGCTATGAGATGGCCATGGAATTGTTGGAGGTCAGTGATGCGGCAATGGCTAAGTACTTCACCATGATGTTGGATGGAACGGCCCGCACTTGGCTGAAGGGGCTTCCGCCTAACTCCATTGGTTCATGGGCGGAGTTAAAAGCCCGGTTTATTCAGAATTTCAAGGACACATGCAAGCAACCCATGTCAATTGTAGATTTAACTAATTCCAAGCAAGAAGAAGGTGAGTCCACGGCCCATTGGGTGCGCCGGGTCAAGGAGATAATACATTCATCTGATAAGATGGATGTCGGCTCTGTGGTGTTAATGTTGGAGAAAAATTGCCGATTTGAACCTCTGAAACAGAAGCTGGGGCGGCTCAAGCGTGATTGTAATGACATGGGCCAGCTGATGGCGGCTCTAGTCGAATACGCCGATTCTGATAGTACCAAGGATCCCGCGTCTGATGAAGAGAAGACAGGGAAGGGAAAGAAGAACGGCAATGGAAAGGGTCATCAGCATAACCCGGCGAGTCAGGGAGGCAATAAACGTAAGGCCGACGGTAACCCAGAGTTTGTGGCTAACACCAATTCACAGGGTAACAATCAACAACGCAAGGGGAGGCCGCCCCCTCGGTCTGGCGGGTCAGGTCCTACTCTTGAGCAACTGCTCAATAAACCCTGTCCAAGACACGGCACCCGGGAAAGGCCAGCCACTCACCTATGGAAAGATGGCGCGATCATGAAGGCTTTAAAAAATTCTAACATGTTCGATGGCAACCATGGGCCTGGCGGCGGCTCAGGTGGAGGCGGTTTTCATGGCTCGGGCGGCGGCTCAAGTTCCAGCTTTCAAGGAAATCAAGGTGGTTATAATCAACAGTCCAGTCAGGGAGGTCAGCAACAGCAATCGGGTTATCAGAGCAATCCAAAGCAGCTGAATAGTGGACAGTATCATGTGTTCACCACTAGTTTGTGCAAGCGAGACCAGAAGCTTCACAAAAGGGTTGTGAATGCTGTTGATCCAGCAGTCCCTCGTTATTTGAGGTGGTCAGAGCAGCCCATTGTATGGAGCAGGGAAGATCACCCTCCCCGGGTTGACAATCCGGGTCAGTTGGCTTTGGTGGTGGCACCTCAGGTTGGTGGATATAAATTCACTAAAGTACTCATGGATGGAGGCAGCAACATCAATATCCTCTATTATGAGACCTTCCGTCGTGTGGGGCTGACTGATAAAAATCTTAAAACGTCCAACACTGTTTTCCATGGAGTGGTGCCTGGTAAGTCGGCATACCCAGTGGGTATGATTGAACTGGAGGTAGCCTTCGGAGATGAGCATGACTCTAGGGCTGAGAAATTAACCTTTGAAGTGGTCAAAATCAAGAGCCCATATCACGCTCTATTTGGACAGCTGACTTATGCCAAGTTCATGGCACGGCCGTGTTATGTTTACTTGCAGCTCAAGATGCCGGGTCACAAGGGCACCATCACGGTACATGGGAGTCAGAAAATAGCCCTAGAATGTGAGGAAGGTGACGCTGCTTATGCTGAATCTGTTTGTGCAGCAGAGGAGTTGAAGTTTTATAAGGATAATGTGGACCAGGCAGACATGACGTCTCTGAAGAAGCCAACCACGGAACATGAGCCGGTGATGAAATTTAAGTCGGCCGATGACACCAGATGGTTGATTTTGTTCCAAGCGACTCATCTAAGCAATTCAGTATCAGTGCCAATCTGGATCCCAAATAGGAAAGCGCGCTCATCGAGTTCATCCGTGAGAACCGAGACATCTTTGCATGGAAACCTTCTGACATGCCGGGTGTGCCGAGAGAACTCGCTGAGCACACTCTCAATATTGATCCAAAGTTTAAGCCGGTCAGGCAGTTTCTTCGGCAGTTTAATGAGGAGAGACGTAAGGCTATCGGTGAGGAGGTGGCCCGGCTCTTGGCGGCCGGGTTTATTGTTGATGTTTTTCACCCGGAGTGGTTGGCTAACCCGGTGCTCGTACTTAAAAAGAACGGCACCTGGCGTATGTGTGTGGATTACACGGACTTAAACAAGGCTTGTCCGGCTGATCCTTTCACTCTCCCCCGTATAGATCAGATCATTGATGCTATGGCAGGTTGTGAGCGTTTGATTTTCTTGGATGCTTATTCTGGTTATCATCAGATCAAGATGGCAGTTAAGGACCAGGAGAAGACGGCTTTCATCACTCTGTTTGGAGCCTTCTGTTATGTGTCTATGACTTTTGGGCTTAAGAGTGCCCAGGCGACTTATCAACGATGTGTGCAGAACTGCCTCCATAATCAGATTGGACGTAATGTTCATGCTTATGTGGATGACATTGTGGTGAAGTCCAGAGAGAAGGAGACCTTGATAGATGATTTGAAGGAAACCTTTGATAATCTCCGGGTCTACAAAATGATGCTTAACCCGGCCAAATGTGTGTTTGGCGTGCCAGCAGGCAAGCTTTTGGGTTTTCTGGTCTCTAACAGAGGCATTGAGGCTAACCCAGAGAAGATCAAGGCAATCACCTCTTTGGCTAAGCCGGCGTGCGTCAATGATGTTCAACGACTGGCGGGTCATATCGCTGCTTTAAGCTGGTTCATAAGCCGGTTAGGTGAGAAGGCCATACCGCTGTATCAGATGATGAAGAAAACAGACAACTTTGTCTGGAGTGATGCCGCTAACGCTGCCTTTGAAGATTTAAAGAGACAGTTATCTGAGCCGTCGGTCCTTGCGGCTCCCATTGATAAGGAGCCCTTATTGTTGTATGTGGCTGCTAATTCACGTGCTGTCAGTGTTGCAATTGTGGTGGAGCGCAAGGAGGCTGGCAAGGAGCATCCGGTTCAACGGCCGGTTTACTACATTAGTGAGGTGCTTATTGAGTCTAAGCAAAGATACCCACATTGGCAGAAGCTCGTTTATGGGGTGTTCATGGCGAGCCGAAAGCTTAAGCAATACTTCGAGGGTCACCCCATCACTGTGGTAAGTTCTGCTCCTTTGGGAGACATCATTCAGAATAGAGAGGCCACAGGACGAGTCGCCAAGTGGGCCATTGAGCTTGGGCCTCATGGCTTAAAGTATATGCCACGTACTTCTATTAAGTCTCAGGCATTGGTGGACTTCATCAACGATTGGACAGAGCTGCAGACGCCTGAAGAAAAGCCAGACAACACATACTGGACTATTCACTTTGATGGGTCCAGGCAATTGGAGGGCTCGGGGGCTGGAGTTGTTTTAGCTTCCCCTCGAGGTGACAAATTTTGTTATGTGCTCCGGTTGATGTTTCCTTGTACTAACAATGCAGCTGAGTATGAGGCCTTGCTCCATGGTCTTCGTATGGCTAAGGACATGAACTTAAGCCGGGTAAGGTGCTTTGGCGACTCAGATTTAGTGGCTCAACAGGTGTCAGGCAAGTGGGATTCTAAGGATCCTCTTATGGCGGCTTATGGCCGTGAAGTTGATGCTATCGCTGGACACTTCAAAGGTTATCAAGTGGAGCACATTGATCGAAGAAAGAATGAGGCGGCTGATGCTTTAAGCTGGCTGGGATCTCAGCGTAAGCCGGTGCCAGCTAACACTTTCTTGGATATTCTGCATAACCCTTCTGTTAAGTTACCCACAGAGGAAGACTTAGCTGTTCCAGACCCAAAAGCGCAATTGGTGGCGGCTCTTCACGTCATCCCAGATTGGACAGTGCCATATTTGGCTTACATGACCCGGGGTGAGTTGCCTGAGGACGAGACCTTGGCTAGACAAATCATCCGGCGGTCTAAGTCAATGACAATTGTTCATGGTGAGTTGCATCATCGCAGTGTTACCGGGGCGTTTCAATGTTGTGTGTCGCCTGAGGAAGGTTAAGAAATCCTTCGTGAGATCCATGAAGGCGATTGTGGTCATCATGCCGGCTCAAAATCTCTTGTGGCCAAAGCTTTCCGTCATGGCTTTTATTGGCTGACTACTCATGCTGATGCGGAGGATCTGGTCAGTAAATGTGATGGTTGTCAAAAATTCTCACGACGAGCTCATGTGCCGGCTCAAGAATTGAGGATGATTCCAATCACTTGGCCGTTTGCAGTTTGGGGGCTTGACATGGTTGGGCCTTTCAAAAGGTCCAAGGATAAAAGGACACACCTCCTGGTGGCGGTTGATAAATTCACGAAGTGGGTTGAGGCAGAGCCGGTTAGTAAGTGTGATGCAGCCACGACAGTTCAATTCATGAAAAAGGTGATCTTTCGTTTTGGCTTTCCACACAGCATCATAACTGACAATGGTAATAATCTGTCCAAAGGTGCTATGGAAGAGTTCTGTCAATGTGAGCATATCCGGCTCGATGTTTCATCAGTAGCTCATCCTCAATCCAATGGTCAAGCTGAAAGAGCTAATCAGGAGGATCTTGAACGGCATTAAGCCCCGGCTTATGGTCCCTTTACAGCGGACGCCGGGTTGTTGGGTGGAGGAGTTGCCTTCTGTGATATGGAGCATCAATACTACACCTAACAGATCTATGGGTTATACGCCTTTCTTCATGGTTTATGGAGCAGAGGCGGTTCTGCCAAGTGACATCCGTCATGACTCGCCCTGTGTGGCGGCTTATGTTGAAGCTAATAACGAACAAGCCCGTCAGGATGCACTTGACCTGTTGGATGAGCAGCGTGACTTAGCAGAAGCCCGCTCGGCGATTTACCAACAGGACCTGCGTCGTTATCACAGCTACCGGGTTAGGTCCAGAACCTTTCAAGAAGCTGACTTAGTGCTCCGGCTCATCCAGGATCAGTCTGATGCGCACAAGTTATCCCCACCTTGGGAAGGGCCTTTCGTGGTCAGTAAGAATTTACACAACGGGTCATATTACCTCATTGATGTTCGAGAGCACAAAGACTCACGTAAGTCGGAAGAAGAGACCCGCCGGCTGTGGAATATCGCTCATCTTCGGCCTTACTATACTTGAGCCGCCGGCTCTCATGATGTACATATTTTGACGATGTATCTATTATGATAAGCAATAAAGCAGGACCTCTGTCCTTTTCATCCTCAAAAGTTTATATGTCTTCACTATTATATTTTAAAAAAAATGACCAATAGGGAGTTGATCATATTTGAATCTGGCTCTCCTTTTGGTCCGGCTCATGATCGTATTCGAATCTAGCCATTAAATATTATGATCACTAGGGGGCTTCCTGTTCAAACATAGGTCGTATTCGAACCACAGAGAACATAGCTGTCGATACCCTTTTGATTGGCACGCTGCCAAACCCACTAGGGGGCTTATTGATCGTATCCGAATCAAAGCTCAATCCCTTTGGGTCCGACATGGATCGTATTCGAATCAGCGTCGTTAAACAACTCTCAAGGTCATTTGGGGGCTTCTTGTTCAAACATAGGTCGTATTCGAACCAAAGAGAACATAGCTGTCGGTACCCTCTTGATCGGCAACGCCAAAGCCACTGGGGGCTATATGATCGTATTCGAATCTTAGCTTAACCCCTTTGGAACGGTTTACTGATCGTATTCGAATCAGAAGCCTCAAAATTTTGTGTGTTACTTGTTAGTTTTGCAATCATAATTATTTGACTTTGTTTTGAGAATTTTTTGATCATATTTGAAAGCATCTAGTGAGTGGTGTTTATTCCACCTGGCTTAATCTTGGTCACTAATTTCTCAAGCACATAACAAACATCATATGTGCCGGTTTCTACAGAATTGGGTTCTCACCCTCACTGTTCGGGTCACATAAACCGGCGGTATCATTCAAAGGATCATATGTATGATATCATCAGTTGTATGTCAAGGTTATAATTGATAACAGACTTATCTATCTATGACTCTTTTTTTGGGGTTTTATATAAGTTATATAACCCGCCTTGCGGTGAGTCGCCAAGGGTCTTGTGGTTTATTTCTGTATGCAGGACAATTGAATCAACACTCTCTTAAGCATAAGGAAACAGATGTTAAGCATAATACGGAGGAATACCAAATACGTGCACGATGGCACGACAAAATCAAGTTATTTCTACCCTATTACATGACTCCCCGAGTCCACATGATTAATATTGTTTTTCAGCAAAACACAAAGTATGAGCCGCCAGAAGGATCACTTGTTTTGTTGGCCAGAAGCTTCCGGGTCATCCTTTTCCGCTCCTCCATCTGTTTCCCTGTCCTGGAAGGTTGATGATGACCAGTCAATGCCACTCAAAGCCTCAAATTCAGCTTCATCATCAATTAGCCCAGCCGGGTCAACTTCAGGGGCGAAGGTATGTTTACGAATTGGAGGGATCAGGCTGATCTCTTCATAATGAGGTGTTGGAATTCTCCGATTCTCTGCATCATAACCCGGTTGATACTTGGTAAGATCTGTGTCGTTACCAATCAGAGTAGCCACAGGGCGTATTTCTTTCACACAAGCGGTGAAATCCTTCTGGTCAAATGGGGTGCCGTCCTCCTTCAGGCTTGGATACCCAATGGCGATGTCGGCCGGGTCTAGCTCCGGTAGCCACGCCTTGGCCCGGCTTAACGCAGCTATGGCTCCGGCTCTCGTAGGAGATCGCCTTAATTCTTTGAGTCGCTGAGGTAGCACAGCAAGCCGCTTGAATACATCTGCCAGGAGGGTAGGAACTTCATTCGACAAGGCCACGGTGGCTAAGGCACGCTGTGACCCGGTGTAGAGTTGTTCTACCAGTGTGTAAACCGCCTTCAATTTTACCAGCATGCTTTGGTCAAGACTAGAACTCCTGGGGCCTACATTACAAAGTCAGGTGAGTCGATGACAATTGATATACTTGTTAGGAAAGATTCAAATATCTAACACTTACAGAGTAACTTATCAAAGATTGCTGAGACCATCTGAGATACATGGCGTTTTAAGCCGGATAACTCGACGGTTGTTTCTGCAAGAGCCGCCTCAGTTTTCTCAGCCCGGTTGATCAAGGCGATCTTTTCATCAGCACAGGCCTTCTTCTCTGCTTCAAAGCCTTTTTTCAGTTTCTCTTGTTCAGATACACTAAATTCAAACTTGGAGTTGGCTTTTTGGGTTTCAATCTCCTATGCTTCCAGGCGATTCTTCAAGTCAGAAATTTCTGATTCAAATTGACTAATGGTGGCCTGTACAAATGCCGGATTACAATCAGGATTATCATAATGCAACATTAAGTCCCAAGCACTTTGCAAGCAAAGATACTTGGTACTTGGGGGCTAATGTATGCTGAAGAATTCTGTTTGCAGTGGTGGTTCATTAAAGTAAGTCCCAAGCACTTTGCAGGCAAAGGTACTTGGCACTTGGGGGCTAATGCATATTGCTCTTCCAAGTACTTCTTGATTAAAACATGATAAGGACCGGTTCAAACATTCTGTTTAAGCCGGCCTTTGGGGGCTACAGGATAAGCCGGAGTTCTTGTATATATTACCAAGCTGATTTTAAAGTCTACAGCATATTTCGTTATAAGCAATAGACTTGGGGGCTGGTATGGTAAGAATAAATAAAATACAGCGCAAGAGTTATACCTCAGATTTTTGGTGTATCTGCTTCACCATGTCAATTTCCATGTCACGGCTGTTGTGCACTTGGTTCATATAACCAGAGACGATTTCTCCAATACTCAGATGAGTATAATCAGCGACATCCATCTTAGCCCTGCGACGTTCTAGAAGTTCTTCTTTGGCGGAGCACTTGGCTAGCACGGTGGGTCTCCCCGGCTCAACAAAGCCGGTCTTGATGATTTCGACATCCGGGTCATCTGTCTTGGCCGGGCTAGGGATCTCTGGGTTCTCAGAACCATCAATGGCTTGCTCGACAGGCGGGTCAGAAGTAGGCGTTGGAATATCGTGGGCTGGTTCAGGCGGCGGTTCATGAGCAGAGGTGTCAGGAGCAGCCGTTCTGAGCTCCGGTTCATTTAAGATCGGCTCTTCAGCCGGCTTGTTCTTCTTCGCCATTTTGCTGGGCTTTACTTGTACGCTGTGTAAAAATCAAAAGGTCAGTGCAAAAAAAATGAGTTAAGATAAGCACAAGATAAGTAGATTATCATTACCATGGAGCGGTTTTAAAAGTCGGCAAGTTGGACTACGTTGACTCGCCGGAGGAAGGTGAAATTTCCTGGTAGTTTGAGTTAGAAGGATTGAGTGGTTCACGAATGAGACCCGCCAAAGGATAAATAGGGTGTAAATCGGAAGTTACCTTGTTCCGGCGCTTCTTTGGTGCATTTGGTAAGCCGGAGGAAAGTTCGGCATCCTTGCTGGTCCGGGTTTGCCTCCGGTTCTCATGCATCTGTTGCTTCAAAAGAAATTGAGGATCTTGATAAGCTAAATGATGTGAAAATCTTACTTTCCGGGTTATTCTTCGGATTTTCCGTCTTGGCAATGGCTCGGAGTCGGAGGAAATAATAGTTACCTCTTCATTCACTGCATGACTTGCTCCTGTGCCTCCTGTTGATAATCAGTGTCAATAAGATGGTTAAAAAAGGAGCCTAAAGAGTCAAGACCTACCTCTGACTCAGAGGTATCTTCTAAATGAAGCATATCTGAGGCGCTAGGCTTATTCCCCTTCTTCCGAGCAGCGGCTTTCCTGGCGGCTTTTTTGGCGTTCCTGGCTTTCTTTCCAGCTTCATGGTCATACTTGACCTTCCAAAATTCGTCATCAGCCTGTGAATTACAACAAGGGTTTTTGAGTAAAGACGAAATTGTCAAAGTTGAAGGTAAAAATGCTTAAGTCAATGGCTTACCGCTGGAGCCGGGTTAGCTTTGCAGAAAGGAATTAAACCTACTTTGCCACAATCTGCTAGGCTCTCATTCAGAAGAGACTTTGTCATATCATCAATGACATCCTCAGGTAAGTCATCAGGGCTGTGCCGCAGAGTATCATTCTTTTGGCCTGTGTAATCACACATCAAGCCGGGGCGGCGGCTCAAAGGAATAACCCGGCAGGCAAGCCAAACCCGGACCAGATCAATACCGTTTAAGCCATTCCCTAGAAGAGCCTTGACCTTACTCATGGTGGGGGCAAGTGTTTGACGTTCACCAGGAGACAATTTATCTGGCAAGGGGTGAGTGGACTCGAGGCGCAGGGCGCGAAAGCCGGGCAGAGGGTTCTCATCAGCCGGAGAAGTATCTTGACAATAGAACCACGTCTGGTTCCAATCTTTAGGGTGACTCAGCGGTTCGGCATACAGAAAGAGACAGTCTCTCCGTCGCTGGATTGAGATTCCGCCAAGTTCCAAGCTGGGCCCATTGGCACGTTCATTCTGGCGATTCAAATAAAATAACTCTCTAAAGAGTAGCAAGTTGGGTTCTTCTCCAAGGTACACCTCACAGAACACTTGAAAATTACAAATATTTGACATGGAATTGGGCCCGATGTCTTGAGGTCGCAGGTCAAAAAAGTGCAAGACGTCTCTGAAAAACTTTGAGCCGGGTGGAGAAAAGCCCCGGTTCATGTGATCAGTAAAGACGATAACTTCCCCTTCCTGGGGTTGAGGTTTTTCTTCTGTCGGATCAGGAGCACGATAGGACATGACTTCCTTCTTCGGCAGATACCCAGTCTTCACAAAATCATTAAATGTGTTATCTGTGACGATGGATTTGACCCAGTTGCATGTAACGGGTGCTTTGGGAGCCTTGGGCGGCATTGTGGAGATGGAAGCCTATGACAAAATAAAAATTTCCGGTTCAAATTTAAGCCGGAGAGAAATACTTCAATTCTGATTATTTAAGCCGCCATGAGCAGTTGAGGTTATCTAAGCCGCCGGGCGCGTTTGAAGTTATCTATTGAGCATCTCAAATTAGAGCTGGTGGTGTGAGCCGCCATGGCTAAGTGGATCTATCAAGATACAGGCATCGGCTAAGTGTACAAAAACAGGTTTCACAGGACGCATCAATTAATTTGGATCAAATGGCTGTTCAGAAATGAAATTATTCTAGACCTAAAAATCTAGTACAGATGAGCTCGTGAGTTATAGTGAGGCCTCTGAACTGGAAAAAGGGATCTACTAAGCGTCTGAAATAGATGCAAAACCACTACCGCATGAGTTTAGTATTCCTTTTAGATCGAAAGAAGACGCAATGAAGGAACCACGGAGAAATTTGTGATGAACAACGAAGAACACAGAGGAACTCGCAAACCCTAAATGCGGATCTGAGGTGCGGGACGGTGAGGACTTACAGCTCCAGATCAACTGCGGAGGATTGCCGCTGTTCTCTAATCGATTCAGGTTGATGCAGCGGTCAAGGTCGACGAAGACGAGGTGCTCTGTGGCGGCGGTGGCGGCGGAGCTCGAGCAGCAGCGGAGCCGCGAGAAGAAGAAGGCGACAGAACGGAGGAGAGTGAAGAAAGACCTAAGGTCGTGCCTATTTATAAGGAGAATACTGACAGAGTAGGTGCGAGAAACGAGGAGGCCGAAACATGGTTATCCACCTACTCAGATGCCTCGATTCTCGGGATGGTCATTAAGATAAGGATCCATTGGGATATGATTTAATAAAATATGAATTTAATGGCAGATGACGTCATGGCGGGTTATCATGAATTCAGAAGATGACTTCATGGCGGTTTATAACTTTTGCACACGTAGAAGGCAGAAGACTTTTTCTTAAAATATTGTAGATTGACATGAACCAGTTCAAATCAATCTGGGGCCTAATGTTGGGGATATAACTACTAGTGTAACCCGCCCAGGAGGGGCCGGGTTACGCTATGGCGATTCATCATATGAAGCCCAATATCAAGCTGAAGATGGCGGTTCAGTTAAGGGCCCAAATCCCAAAGGCGACTTAAGGCCTGTAGTGATAAACCGCCATAAGAGCATAACTTGTATTGTAAGGCAAGATTAAGTGGTCACCGAGCTGGACACTGTTTATGAGCCGGCCGGGACTCTATGAGCTGCTGGGCGTCGACCTCTGTATATAAAGGGACGACCCGACGGCAGTTTAGAAAAGGTAACATCAAATCGAGAGCCGGGCATAGCGGATTCGCTCCCTGGTCATCAAAACCCTAGCAATTCCACCTCAATGGGATTAGGCTTTTACCTTCACCTAAGGGGCCGAACCAGTATAAACCCTCGTGTCCTTTGTCCCGTTTTAACCCCTTTAAGCTTCCTACTTGCGATGGCTCCACGACTAAGTCCTTTCACAAGGACATCTGCCATGACAATTCCACGACACCCTCAGTTTTTTAGAACCAAGGTATCAATCCAGTAGGAGGCCACGCACGAGTCCCTCGCACCTACACAAACAAATAAGATCCTCACAACCAACGCAATAAAGGGGTTGTCAATCCCTTCACAGTCACTTACGAAAGTGAGATCTGATAGATATGATAAGATAATATTTTTGGTATCTTTATGATAAAGATGCAAAGTAAAATAAAAGGCAATAAAAATAGCTAAGTGTTGGAAGATTAATATGATGGAAAATAGACCCGGGGGCCATAGGTTTCACTAGTGGCTTCTCTCGAGAGCATAAGTATTACGGTGGGTGAACGAATTACTGTTGAGCAATTGACAGAATTGAGCATAGTTATGAGAATATCTAGGTATGATCATGTATATAGGCATCGCGTCCGCGACAAGTAGACCGACTCCTGCCTGCATCTACTACTATTACTCCACACATCGACCGCTATCCAACATGCATCTAGAGTATTAAGTTCAAAAAAACAGAGTAACGCTTTAAGTAATATGACATGACGTAGAGGGATAAACTCATGCAATATAATATAAACCCCATCTTTTTATCCGCGATGGCAACAATACAATACGTGCCATGCTGCCCCTGCTGTCAGTGGGAAAGGACACCGCAAGATTGAACCCAAAGCTAAGCACTTCTCCCATTGCAAGAAAGATCAATCTAGTAGGCCAAACCAAACTGATAATTCGAAGAGACTTGCAAAGATGACCAATCATACATAAAAGAATTCAGAGAAGATTCAAATATTGTTCATAGATAAACTTGATCATAAACCCACAATTCATCGGTCTCAACAAACACACCGCAAAAGAAGATTACATCGAATAGATCTCCACGAGAATCATGGAGAACTTTGTATTGAGAACCAAAGAGAGCGAAGAAGCCATCTAGGTAATAACTATGGACCCGAAGGTCTGAGGTAAACTACTCACACATCATCGGAGAGGCTATGGTGTTGATGTAGAAGCCCTCCGTGATCAATGCCCCCTCCGGCGGAGCTCCGGAAAAGGCCCCAAGATGGGATCTCACGAGTACAGAAGGTTGCGGCGGTGGAATTAGGTTTTTGGCTCCGTGTCTGGTAGTTTGGGGGTACGTAGGTATATATAGGAGGACGAAGTACGTCGGTGGAGCAATGTGGGCCCCACGAGGGTGGAGGGCGCGCCCCCTACCTCGTGCCCTCCTGATTGCTTTCTTGACGTAGGGTCCAAGTCCTCTGGATCACGTTTGTTCCAAAAATCACGTTCCCAAAGGTTTCATTCCGTTTGGACTCCATTTGATATGCTTTTTCTGTGAAACTCTGAAATAGGCAAAAAAACAGCAATTCTGGGCTGGGCCTCTGGTTAATAGGTTAGACCCAAAATAATATAAAAGTGTATAATAAAGCCCATTAAACATCCAAAACAGAATATAATATAGCATGGAACAATAAAAAATTATAGATACGTTGGTTGCGTATCAGTATGTACTAGTAGCTATGTGTTTGATCTCTCTCTCTCTCGTGTTTTTGAGGTGATACGATCTCGATGTATCGCGAGCTTTGCTATTATAGTTCGATCTTATGATGTTTCTCCCCCTCTACTCTCTTGTAATGGATTGAGTTTTCCCTTTGAAGTTATCTTACCAGATTGAGTCTTTAAGGATTTGAGAACACTTGATGTATGTCTTGCCGTGCTTATCTGTGGTAACAATGGGATATCACGTGATCCACTTGATGTATGTTTTGGTGATCAACTTGCGGGTTCCGCCCATGAACCTATGCATAGGGGTTGGCACACGCTTTCGTCTTGACTCT
Organism: Triticum aestivum; assembly: GCF_018294505.1. NCBI lineage: Eukaryota > Viridiplantae > Streptophyta > Magnoliopsida > Poales > Poaceae > Triticum > Triticum aestivum. The sequence goes on from NC_057805.1 coordinate 102,805,284, forward strand.
CCGGTAGAAACTTTGGGGCACTCTTTGAAGTACTTTGTGTTGGTTTGAATAGATGAATCTGAGATTGTGTGATGCATATCGTATAATCATACCCACGGATACTTGAGGTGACATTGGAGTATCTAGGTGACATTAGGGTTTTGGTTGATTTGTGTCTTAAGGTGTTATTCTAGTACGAACCCTATGATAGATCAAACCGAAAGAATAGCTTCATGTTATTTTACTACGGGCTCTTGAATAGATAGATCATAAAGGATAACTTTGAGGTGGTTTCATACCCTACCATAATCTCTTCGTTTGTTTTCCGCTATTAGTGACTTTGGAGTGACTCTTTGTTGCATGTTGAGGGATAGTTATATGATCCAATTATGTTATTATTGTTGAGAGAACTTGCACTAGTGAAATTATGAACCTTAGGCCTTGTTTCCTAGCATTGCAATACCGTTTACGCTCACTTTTACCACTTGTTACCTTGCTGTTTTTATATTTTCAGATTACAAAACCTATATCTGCCATCCATATTGCACTTGTATCACCATCTCTTCGCGGAACTAGTGCACCTATACAATTTACCATTGTATTGAGTGTGTTGGGGACACAAAAGACTCTTTGTTATTTGGTTGCAGGGTTGTTTGAGAGATACCATCTTCATCCTACGCCTCCCACGGATTGATAAACCTTAGGTCATCCACTTGAGGGAAATTTGCTACTGTCCTACAAACCTCTGCACTTGGAGGCCCAACAACGTCTACAAGAAGAAGGTTGTGTAGTAGACATCAAGCTCTTTTCTGGCGCCGTTGCCAGGGAGGTGAGTGCTTGAAGGTATATCTTTAGATCTTGCAATCGAATCTTTTAGTTTCTTGTTTTATCACTAGTTTATTCTATAAAATAAAACTACAAAAAAATGGAATTGAGTTTGCCTCATACACTTCATCTTTTTAATGTCTTTCGTGAAAATGATGGAAAGGAAAATTGTGCTCAAGTACTAGAAGAATAATTACATAGAATGCTTGGCATAAAATATGTGAATGACGAGCATGATTGCAATGTTGTTAGTATGAATTCTTTGAATACCCATGATGCTAATGATATGCAAAGCCACAAGCTTGGGGATGCTATGTTTGATGAAGATGATATTTTTAATCCCCCAAGTTTTGATGTGCAAATTTATTATGATGAAAGCATGCCTCCTATCTATGATGATTATTGTGATGACACGTATGCTATAAAGGATAATGATAACCATGAAACTTGTCATCTTGATTTCAATTTTCAATCCCATGATAGTTATTTTCTTGAATTTGCTCCCACTATTCCGAATGAGAAGAATTTTGCTTATGTGGAGAGTAATAAAAATTATATGCTAGTAGATCATGAAAAGAATGCTTTATGTGTTGGTTATATGGTTGAATTCATTCATGATGCTACTGAAAATTATTATGAGAGAGGATCATATGCTTCTACATATTGCAATAATATCAAGTTTCCTCTCTATGTGCTTAAAATCTTGAAGTTATGCTTGCTTTACCTTCCTATGCAAGTTGATTCTTGTTCCCATAAGTTGTTTGCTCACAAAATTCCTATGCATAGGAAGTGGGTTAGACTTAAATGTGCTAGTCATATTATTCATGATGCTCTCTTTATGTTTCAGTTCTTATCTTTTATGTGAGCATCGTTAGGGGCGTTAAACATAAGCGCTTGTTGGGAGGCAACCCAATTTTATTTTTGTTCCTTGCTTTTTGTTCCTGTTTAGTAATAAATAAATCATCTAGCCTCTGGTTAGATGTGGTTTTATATTTTAATTAGTGTTTGTGCCAAGTAAGACCTATAGGATCTTCTTGGATGATAGTTATTTGATCTTGCTGAAAATTCCAGAAACTTTCTGTTCACGAAAACAATTGTTTAAAATCACCAGAACGTGATAAAATACTGATTCCAATTGCAGAAGATCAATAATCAAATTATCTAGGTCTTCCTATTTTGGTAGAATATTTTGAGTTCCAGAAGTTTGCGTTAGTTACAGATTACTACAGACTGTTCTGTTTTTGACAGATTCTGTTTTTCGTGTGTTGTTTGCTTATTTTAATGAATCTATGGCTAGTAAAAGAGTTTATAAACCATAGAGAAGTTGTAATACAGTATGTTTAACACTAATACAAATAAAGAATGAGTTCATTACAGTACCTTGAAGTGGTGTTTTGTTTTCTTTCGCTAACGGAGCTCATGAGATTTTCTGTTAAGTTTTGTGTTGTGAAGTTTTCAAGCTTTGGGTAAAGATTCGATGGACTATGGAATTAGGAGTGGCAAGAGCCTAAGCTTCGGGATGCCCAAGGCACCCCATGGTAATATTTAAGGACAACCAAGAGCCTAAGCTTGGGGATGCCCCGGAAGGCATCCCCACTTTCGTCTTCGTTCGTTGGTAACTTTACTTGGAGCTATATTTTTATTCACCACATGATATGTGTTTTGCTTGGAGCGACATTTTATTTTATTTTGTTTTGCTTGCTGTTTGAATAAAATACCAAAATCCGAAATTCTTAAATGAGAGAGAGTCTTCACTTAGTTGCATAATTATTCGGCTACACATTGATCTTCACTTATATCTTTCGGAGTAGTTTGTTGTTTGCTCTAGTGCTTCACTTATACCCTTTTAGAGCACGGCGGTGGTTTTATTTTGAATAAATAGATGAACTCTCGTGCTTCACTTATATTATTTTGAGAGTCTTTAGAACAGCATGGTAATTTGCTTTGGTTATGAATTTAGTCCTAATATGATGGGCATCCAAGAGGGATATAATTAAAACTTGCATATAAAGTGCATTGAATACTATGAGAAGTTTGATTCCTTATGATTGTTTTGAGATATGAGGATGGTAATATTAGAGTCATGCTAGTTGAATAGTTGTGAATTTGAGAGATACTTGTGTTAAAGTTTGTGATTCCCGTAGCATGCACGTATGGTGAACCGTTAAGTGATGAAGTCAGAGCATGATTTAATTATTGATTGCCTTCCTTATGAGTGGCGGTCGGGGACGAGCGATGGTCTTTTCCTACCAATCTATCCCCCTAGGAGCATGCGCGTAGTACTTTGTTTCAATAACTAATAGATTTTTTGCAATAAGTATGTGAGTTCTTTATGACTAATGTTGAGTCCATGGATTATACGCACTCTCACCCTTCCACCATTGCTAGCCTCTCTTGTGCCGCGCAACTTTCGCCGGTACCATACACCCACCATTACCTTCCTCAAAACAGCCACCATTCCTACCTATTATGGCATTTCCATAACCATTCCGAGATATATTGCCATGCAACTTACCACCGTTCCGTTTATTATGACACGCTCCATCATTGTCATATTGCTTTGCATGATCATGTAGTGGACATCGTATTTGTCGCAAAGCCACCGTTCATAATTCTTTCATACATGTCACTCTTGATTCATTGCACATCCCGGTACACCGCCGGAGGCATTCATATAGAGTCATATTTTGTTCAAGTATCGAGTTGTAATTCTTGAGTTGTAAGTAAATAAAAGTGTGATGATCATCTTTATTAGAGCATTGTCCCAGTGAGGAAAGGATGATGGAGACGATGATTCCCCCACAAGTCGGGATGAGACTCCGGACTAAAAAAAGAGGCCATAAAAAAGGAGAAAAGGCCCAAATAAAAAAATTAAAAAAAATGAGAGAAAAAGAGAGAAGGGACAATGCTACTATCCTTTTACCACACTTGTGCTTCAAAGTAGCACCATGATCTTCATGATAGAGAGTCTCCTATGCTGTCACTTTCATATACTAGTGGGAATTTTACATTATAGAACTTGGCTTGTATATTCCAATGATGGGCTTCCTCAAAATGCCCTAGGTCTTCGTGAGCAAGCAAGTTGGATGCACACCCACTTAGTTTCTTTTGTTGAGCTTTCATACACTTATAGCTCTAGTGCATCCGTTGCATGGCAATCCCTACTCACTCACATTGATATCTATTGATGGGCATCTCCATAGCCTGTTGATACGCCTAGTTGATGTGAGACTATCTTCTCCTTTTTGTCTTCTCCACAACCACCATTCTATTCCACCTATAGTGCTATGTCCATGGCTCACGCTCATGTATTGCGTGAAAGTTGAAAAGGTTTGAGAACATCAAAAGTATGAAACAATTTCTTGGCTTGTCATCGGGGTTGTGCATGATTTAAATACTTTGTGTGATGAAGATAGAGTATAGCCAGACTATATGATTTTGTAGAGATAACTTTCTTTGGCCATGTTATTTTGAGAAGACATGATTGCTTTGTTAGTATGCTTGAAGTATTATTGTTTTCATGTCAATATTAAACTTTTGTTTTGAATCTAATGGATCTTAATATTCTTGCCACAATAAAGAAGATTACATGGATAAATATGTTAGGTAGCATTCCACATCAAAAATTCTGTTTTTATCATTTACCTACTCGAGGACCAGCAGGAATTAAGCTTGGGGATGCTGATACGTCTCCAACGTATCTATAATTTTTGATTGTTCCATGCTATTATATTATCTATTTTGGATGTTTATGGGCTTTATTTTACATTTTTATATTATTTTTGGGACTAACCTATTAACCCAGAGCCCAGTGCCAGTTCCTCTTTTCCCCTTGTTTCAGTGTTTCGAAGAAAAGGAATATCAAACGGAGTCCAAACGGAATGAAACCTTCGGGAGAGTTATTTTTGGAACGGAAGCAATCCAGGAGACTTGGAGTGTACGTCAGGGAAGCAACGAGGTGGCCACGAGGCAGGGAGGCGCGCCTGCCCCCCTGGGCGCGCCCCCCACCCTCGTGGGCCCCTCGTGGCTCCCATGATCGACTTCTTTCGCCTATATATATATCCATATACCCTAAAAACATCGAGGAACATAATAGATCGGGAGTTCCACCGCCACAAGCCTTTGTAGCCACTAAAAACCAATCGGGACCCTGTTCCGGCACCCTGCCGGAGGGGGGATCCGTCACCGGTGGCCATCTTCATCATCCCAGCACTCTCCATGACAAGGAGGGAGTAGTTCACCCTCGGGGCTGAGGGTATGTACCAGTAGCTATGTGTTTGATCTCTCTCTCTCTCGTGTTCTTGAGGTGGTACGATCTTGATGTATCGCGAGCTTTGCTATTATAGTTGGATCTTATGATGTTTCTCCCCCTCTACTCTCTTGTAATGGATTGAGTTTTCCCTTTGAAGTTATCTTATCAGATTGAGTCTTTAAGGATTTGAGAACACTTGATGTATGTCCTGCCGTGCTTATCTGTGGTGACAATGGGATATCACGTGATCCACTTGATGTATGTTTTGGTGATCAACTTGCGGGTTCCGCCCATGAACCTATGCATAGGGGTTGGCACACGTTTTCGTCTTGACTCTCCGGTAGAAACATTGGGGCACTCTTTGAAGTACTTTGTGTTGGTTTGAATAGATGAATCTGAGATTGTGTGATGCATATCGTATAATCATACCCACGGATAGTTGAGGTGACATTGGAGTATCTAGGTGACATTAGGGTTTTGGTTGATTTGTGTCTTAAGGTGTTATTCTAGTACGAACTCTATGATAGATCGAACGAAAAGAATAGCTTCATGTTATTTTACTACGGACTCTTGAATAGATAGATCAGAAAGGATAACTTTGAGGTGGTTTCGTACCCAACCATAATCTCTTCGTTTGTTCTCCGCTATTAGTGACTTAGGAGTGACTCTTTGTTGCATGTTGAGGGATAGTTATATGATCCAATTATGTTATTATTGTTGAGAGAACTTGCACTAGTGAAAGTATGAACCTTAGGCCTTGTTTCCTAGCATTGCAATACTGTTTACGCTCACTTTTACCACTTGTTACCTTGCTGTTTTTATATTTTTAGATTACAAAAACCTATATCTACCATCCATATTGCACTTGTATCACCATCTCTTCGCCGAACTAGTGCACCTATACAATTTACCATTGTATTGGGTGTGTTGGGGACACAAGAGACTCTTTGTTATTTGGTTGCAGGGTTGTTTGAGAGAGACCATCTTCATCCTACGCCTCCCATGGATTGATAAACCTTAGGTCATCCACTTGAGGGAAATTTGCTACTGTCCTACAAACCTCTGCACTTGGAGGCCCAACAACGTCTACAAGAAGAAGGTTGTGTAGTAGACATCACATCCCTGGATCAGTATGCTGACACACATAGTACTTGAGGATTTATAACAGAGGTAAATCACATGTATAAAGTAATGTAAAACTATTACCTCAATCCAAATAGCGGAAGTAATAACAAGGTTGTGGATTCCCATCAACACCAACGGCAAAGTTGAGTGCAGAAATCATAACCCTAACATATCACTTACTCGTCGTAAGATTCCTGCAACATGAGACGTTGCAGCCACAAAGGGTCAGTACATTGAATGTACTGGCAAATTCACACTGTAGAGCAATGCTGAATAATGGCTATCAGTACATGCATATATGGCTGGTGGAAAGCTCTAAGTTTATTTTTGCATAAAGCCAATTTTTCCCTACATCAAAGGAATATATTTTATTTAACTATCATGGTGGTTGAAACATTGAGAAGGTTCCTCCGACTCAATCCCAATTAAAAAGTAATTAACAACCCAACAAATAAATTAAGTAAAGTGTTGAGATCAACATGATAATCCAAGTACCAGAGACTCAAGATGTCCATAACCGGGGACACGGCTAACGATGATTAGTTTGTACACTCTGCAGAGGTTTGTGCACTTTTCCCCACAAGACTCGATCTCCTCTGTTGGATTTCTCACACTACATGGTGTTTGAGAAACGGATGACCGAGACACAGTCTTTCAGAAGCAATAACTCTAACCCTGGGTAGACAGTACCAACCTACATCCCCTACATCTGTTAGCCTACCGCTGAAAGAGGTCATGCAACCTACTCAACTATGCTATAGCCCATAATAGCTTGTGGCTGCACACGGAAGTTTCTAGCATGAATAATCTTATGATCACTTTGAGCCTGGGTGGCGAACCATAGGATGATCACATGGGTCCTCCGGGATATCCTAGGACAACACTGGATTCTCCAGGTGCCCGGGCAAACCACTGGGTGCTCCAGGGTGCCCCAACCGATCCACCCAGATGTGTATTAAAGTAGCCACCTTAAGTTAACCATTAAATAATAATCTCACATCTGTCATGGATACACTCAAACCCAATCCACGTCTACGAGCATAACATAGCAGTATAAGCATAACGTAGAAGTAACTCCCAAGGTTTGAATGCAGGACAATAGGTTCCTAACTCATCAACCACTTCCCAATACCCACATGTTATCAATCCTAACCATGCAATGTTTGAGGGTTGAAACTAATGCATAAAACTGGGTAATAAAGGGATATGATCAAAGTGTGAACTTGCCTAGCACTGTTGATGAAGTTGATTCGCACTCATAACTCCTGATAGTTCTACTCGTCACACTCCTATCAATCTAGCGCAAGCAAGCAATAGTAACCACACATAATCAATCACTCAAAAGATCGGAAAGAACGAAGAAGATAATTCGGAAAACATCAAAACCAAGCAAATAACTCTTGCAACATAAAACAATATCTAACAGTACCAAAATTAGGTGAATTTGTCCTTATCAGAAAGTTTAGGTCAAGAGCTTCGATTTGCAAAAAGAATCAACTCAAACGGAGTTATAAAACTTAAGTTACGATCAAACGAAGTTTGAATACAAATCTGTTTGAATTCAAATTTTAAAACTTTCAAAAATATGTTTAAGTTATTTTACTAGATAGAGGGGATCATAACGAAGAAGTGGGCGTTGGTTTCGTTGGATTTGGACAAACCGTGTAAAAGTTGTGAGAGTTTTAAGAACAGAGACTAAACTGCTAAATAAAATAATTACACCTAGGTCCCTGGCCACGAGAACAGAAACTAAAATACGAACGTTCAGTGTTTAGGACTAAACAGCGAATACGTTCACTAAAACTACAATCTGAAAAACGTTTACTAACTAACCAGATCTGAAAAGAAAACCAGATCGGTTTTATAAAACCCAGACTAAACGAAAACCGAACGGGCACAATGGTTAATACCGGTTCGGGGCGGTTTTCGGCGAAAAACTGGCGGAGGCGTTTTCCGATGGCAGCAGCGGATCGGCAAGCTCCGGCGAGGCGGCGCGGGGCTCCGGCGGGCGGCGCGGGGCGGCATCGCTGGCTACAGCGGGGTGCTGCGCACGCGAGCGGTGGCGGCGGCGCATCGCGGCGGGAGCAGCGGCGCGAGGAGAGAGAGAGGGGGGGCGGGGCTTCGGGCTTATATAGAGGGGGGCGAGGGGTTGCATGGAGGAGGGGCCAAGGCGGCGGCAGAGTTCGGGGCGGACTCGGCGCTCCCATGGCGGCGCGGCGGCGTACTGGAGGCGGAGTCCAGCGGGAGGTCAGGGACGCGCGGCTAGGCTGGGCTGCGGCCTGGCTGGCTAGCTGGGCCGGGCCCAGTTCGGTGGAGAAGAATAGTTTTTTTAAATAGTCAGACAAAAGAAATAAAATAAAAAGAAATAAAAAATTATACAGGCATATAATATATCAAAATTTTCAGAAAAAGATTTTCTACAGCATGAACATTTTTCTAGCATCAAATAAAATCCACAAAAATTTGAATAAATCAAACAGTGCTACTGCTACAATAAAACCTCATAAAAATCATTTTCAAAATAACAAAATGATTTCAAATTTATTTCTCTCCAATTTTCTAATGTAGGGAATCATTTTACCCTATTTTCCATATATTTTATTTTTGGAGAAAAATAATTTGAATAAAATCAAAATAACTCCAAATTGAAAATAATTTCCAACAGGACTTTAAATTTAATTCTTTTAAAACTTCCAACTCATATTTCATATATTTTTGAAGAAGTCATTTTATCTTCTCTCATGAAAATCATTGAGTTGCTTAAAGTTTTCTGAATTTGAAATATTTCCAAGTGAAGTTCAAATATTTTCAAAAACCCTTGTCATTTATTTAAATGGAAGAAGTCATGTCATCTTCTCTCTAGGGTTTTGTATTTGAAAAGAATTTGAATTCACGGAGATCATAAATGCAAGATGAAAGTTTGGGAAAGTCCTTTTATTCCCTCTCATTTAACTTTCAAAAAGTTTCACATTTCACTCAATTTCACACAAGCAACCACACCCCAATCAAACAATCAATCAAATCTATCTATTTATTATAACATTCCAAAATTTAGAATTTTGGGATGTTACAGTCATTCACATATACTTATCAGAAATGTTGTAGTGCTCCCACTCACTTTCTTGTAAATACAGGCTTCATCGCAAGTCTGTATAAAACTATATGCTTTGATCAACTCATCAAAGCGTATATTCCAACTCTGAGATGCTTTGTACCAGTCCATGGATGGATCGCTGGAGCTTGCACATTTTGTTAGCACCTTTAGGATCGACAAAACCTTCTGGTTGCATCATATATATAACTCTTCTTTTAGAAATACATTAAGGAATGTAGTTTTGACATCCATTTGCCAGATTTCATAAAATGTGGCAATTTTCTAACATGATTCGGACAGACTTAAGCATCGCTACGAGTGAGAAAATCTCATCGTAGTCAACACCTTGAACTTTGTCAAAAACCTTTTTCGACAAGTCTAGCTTTGTAGATAGCAACACTACTATCAGCGTCCGTCTTCCTCTTGAAGATCCATTTATTTTCTATGGCTTGCCGATCATCGGGCAAGTGAAACAAAGTCCACACTTTGTTCTCATACATGGATCCCATCTCAGATTTCATGGCCTCAAGCCATTTCGCGGAATCTGGGCTCATCATCGCTTTCTCATAGTTCGTAGGTTCGTCATGGTCAAGTAACATGAACTCCAGAATAGGATTACCGTACCACTCTGGTGCGGTACGTACTCTGGTTGACCTACGAGGTTCGGTGGTAACTTGATTCGAAGCTTCATGATCATCATCATTAACTTCCTCACTAATTGGTGTAAGCATCACTTGAACTGATTTCAGTGAAGAAATACTTTCCAATTCGGGAGAAGGTACAATTACCTCATCAAGTTCTACCTTCCTCCCACTCACTTCTTTCGAGAGAAACTCCTTCTCCAAAAAGGATCCATTCTTAGCAACAAAGATCTTGCCTTCGGATCTGTGATAGAAGGTGTACCCAACAGTCTCTTTTGGGTATCCTATGAAGACACATTTCTCCGATTTGGGTTCGAGCTTATCAGGTTGAAGCTTTTTCACATAAGCATCGCAGCCTCAAACTTTAAGAAACGACAACTTGGGTTTCTTGCCAAACCACAGTTCATAAGGTGTCGTCTCAACGGATTTGGATGTTGCCCTATTAACGTGAATGCAACTGTCTCTTATGCATAACCCCAAAACGATAGTGGTAAATCGGTAAGAGACATCATGGATTGCACTATATCCAATAAAGTACGGTTATGACATTCAGACACACCATTATGCTGTGGTGTTCCAGGTGGCATGAGTTTGTGAAACTATTTCACATTGTTTTAATTGAAGGCGAAACTCGTAACTCAAATATTTGCCTCTACGATCAGATCGTAGAAACTTTATTTTCTTGTTACGATGATTCTCTACTTCACTCTGAAAATCTTTGAACTTTTCAAGTGTTTCAGACTTGTGTTTCATCAAGTAGATATACACATATCTGCTCAAATCATCTGTGAAGGTCAGAAAACAATGATACCCGCCGTGAGCCTCAACACTCATTGGACCGCATATATCGGTATGTATTATTTCCAATAAGTCAGTGGCTCGCCCCGTTGTTCCGGAGAACGGAGTCTTAGTCATCTTGCCCATGAGGCATGGTTCGCAAGCATCAAATGATTCATAATCAAGTGATTCCAAAAGTCCATCGGTATGGAGTTTCTTCATGCGCTTTACACCAATATGACCTAAACGGCAGTGCCACAAATAAGTTGCACTATCATTATTAACTTTGCATCTTTTGGCTGCAATATTTATGAATATGTGTATCACTACGATCGAGATTCAATAAACCATTTACATTGAGTGTATGACCATAAAAGGTTTTTATTCATGTAAATAGAACAACAATTATTCTTTGACTTAAAATGAATAGCCGTATTGCAATAAACATGATCCGATCATATTCATGCTTAACGCAAACACCAAATAACATTTATTTTAGGTTCAACACTAATCCCGAAGGTAAAAGGAGTGTGCGATGGTGATCTTATCAACCTTGGAATCATTTCCAACACACATCGTCACCTTTCCCTTAACTAGTCTCTGTTTATTTTGCAACTCCCATTTCGAGTTACTACTCTTAGCAACTGAACTAGTATCAAATACCGAGGGGTTGCTATAAACACTAGTATAGTACACATCAATAACATGTATATCAAATATACCTTTGTTCATTTTGCCATCCTTCTTATCCGCCAAGTATATAGGGGCAGTTCCACTTCCAGTGACCATTTCCTTTGCAGTAGAAGCACTCAGTTTCAGGCTTGAGTCTAGCTTTGGGTTTCTTCACGGGAGTGACAACTTGTTTTTCAGTCTTCTTGAAGTTCCCTTTCTATCCTTTTGCCCTTTTTCTTGAAACTAGTGGTCTTGTAAACCATCAACACTTGATGCTATTTCTTGATTTCTACCTTCGCCATCAACATCGCGAAGAGCTCGGGAATTACTTCCGTCATCCCTTTCATATTATAGTTCATCACGAAGTTCAAGTAACTTGGTGGTAGTGACTAGATAACTTTGTCAATTACTATCTTATCTGGAAGATTAACTCCCACTTGATTCAAGCAACTATAGTACCTAGACAATCTGAGCACATGCTCACTGGTTGAGCCATTCTCCTCCATTTTGTAGGCAAAGTACTGTCAGAGGTCTCATACCTCTCGACACGGGCATGAGTATGAAATACCAATTTCAACTCTTGGAACATCTTATATGCTCCATGGCGTTCAAAACATTTTTGAAGTCCCGGTTCTAAGCCGTAAAGCATGCTGCACTAAACTATCAAGTAGTCATCATACCGAGCTTTGTCAAACGTTCATAACGTCTGTATCTGCTCCTGCAATAGGTCTGTCATCTAGCGGTGCATCAAGGACATAATTCTTCTGTGCAGCAATGAGGATAATCCTCAGATCACGAACCAAGTCCGCATCATTGCTACTATCATCTTTCAACTTAGTTTTCTCTCGGAACATATCATAAATAAAACATGGAAGCTATTTGCGAGCTATTGATCTACAACATAGATATGCAAATACTATTAGGACTAAGTTCATGATAAATTTAAGTTCAATTAATCATATTACTTAAGAAATCCCACTTAGATAGACATCCCTCGAGTCATCTAAATGATCACGTGATCCATATCAACTAAACCATGTCCGATCATCACGTGAGATGGAGTAGTTTTCAATGGTGAACATCACTATGTTGATCATATCTACTATATGATTCACGTTCAACCTTTCGGTCTCCAGTATTCCGAGGCCATATCTGCATGTGCTAGGCTCGTCAAGTTTAACCCGAGTATTCTGCATGTGCAAAACTGGCTTGCGCCCGTTGTATGTGAACGTAGAGCTTATCACACCCGATCATCACGTGGTGTCTCAGCACGAAGAACTGTCGCAATGGTGCATACTCAGGGAGAACACTTATACCTTGAAATTTTAGTAAGGGATCATCTTATAAAGCTACCGCCGAACCAAGCAAAATAAGATGTATAAAAGATAAACATCACATGCAATCAAAATATGTGACATGATATGGCCATCATCATCTTCTGCCTTTGATCTCCATCTCCAAAGTACCGTCATGATTTCTATCATCACCGGCATGACACCATGATCTCTATCATCTTGATCTCTATCAACATGTCGTCATATGGTCGTCTTGCCAACTATTGCTTTTGTAACTATTGCTATCGCATAGCGATAAAGTAAAGCAATTACAAGGCACTTGCATCTTATGCAATAAAGAGACAACCATAAGGCTCCTGCCAGTTGCCGATAATTTCAAAAACATGATCATCTCATACAACAATTTATATCTCATCACGTCTTGACCATATCATATCACAACATGCCCTGCAAAAATAAGTTAGACGTCCTCTACTTTGTTGTTGCAAGTTTTACGTGGCTGCTACGGGCTTAGCAAGAACCGTTCTTACCTACGCATCAAAACCACAACGATTTTTCGTCAAGTGTGTTGTTTTAACCTTCAACAAGGACCGGGCGTAGTCACACTTGATTCAACTAAAGTTGGAGAAATAGACACCCACTAGTCACCTGTGTGCGAAGCACGACGGTAGAACCAGTCTCATGAACGCGGTCATGTAATGTCGGTCTGAGCCGCTTCATCCAACAATACTGCCGAATCAAAGTATGACATGCTGGTAAGTAGTATGACTATTATCGCCCACAACTCTTTGTGTTCTACTCGTGCATATAACATCTACGCATAAACCTGGCTCTGATACCACTGTTGGGGAATGCAGTAATTTCAAAAAAATTCCTACGCACACGCACGATCCATCTAGGTGATGCATAGCAACGAGCGGGAAAGTGTGTCCACATACCCTCGTAGACCGAAAGCAGAAGCGTTTTATCATCGTAGTTGATATAGTCGTACGTCTTCACGATCCGACCGATCCTAGCACCGAACGTACGGCACCTCTGTGTTCAGCACACGTTCAGCTCGATGACGTCCCTCGTACTCTTGATCTAGTTGAGGCCGAGGGAGAGTTCCGTTAGCACGATGGCCTGGCGACGGTGATGATGAAGTTACCGGCGCAGGGCTTCGCCTAAGCACTACGATGATATGACCGAGGTGTGTAACTGTGGAGGGGGCACCGCACACGGCTAAGAGATTGTCTGTTGTTCCTTTGGGGTGTCCCCTGCCCACGTATATAAAGGAGGGAGGAGGAGGAGGCCGGCCCTAGAGAGGGCGCGCCAAGTGTGGGGAGTCCTACTAGGACTCCCAAGTCCTAGTAGAATTCTCATTTTCCTTTCCGGAGTAGGAGAGAAGAAAGAGGGAAAGAGAGAGGGAGTAGGAAAGGGCAAGGGGGCGCCGCCCCCTTTCCCCTAGTCCAATTCGGACCCATGGGGGGGGCCTCCTTCCCTTTGGCCTGCCTCCTCTATTCCCGTATGGCCCAATAAGGCTCAATACTTCTCCCGGCGAATTCCCATAACTCTGCGGTACTCCAAAAAAATACCCGAATCACTCGGAACCTTTCCGATGTCCGAATATAGCCTTCCAATATATCGATCTTTACCTCTCGACCATTTTGAGACTCCTCGTCATGTTCCCGATCTCATCCGGGACTCCGAACAAACTTTGGTCATCAAATCACATAACTCATAATACAAATCGTCATCGAACGTTAAGCGTGCGGACCCTACGGGTTCGAGAACTATGTAGACATGACCGAGACACATCTCCGGTCAATAACCAATAGTGGAACTTGGATGCTCATATTGGCTCCTACATATTCTACGAAGATCTTTATCGGTCAAACCGCATAACAACATACGTTGTTCCCTTTGTCATCGGTATGTTACTTGCCCGAGATTCGATCGTCGGTATCCTCATACCTAGTTCAATCTCGTTACCGGCAAGTCTATTTACTCCTTCCGTAATGCATCATCCCGCAACTAACTCATTAGTCACAATGCTTGCAAGGCTTATAGTGATGTGCATTACCGAGAGGGCCTAGAGATACTCTCCGATACACGGAGTGACAAATCCTAACCTCGATCTATGCCAACTCAACAAAAACCATCGGAGACACCTGTAGAGCATCTTTATAATCACCCAGTTACGTTGTGATGTTTGATAGCACACAAGGTGTTCCTCCGGTATTCGGAAGTTGCATAATCTCATAGTCTGAGGAACATGTATAAGCCATGAAGAAAGCAGTAGCAATGAAACTGTAATGATCATAATGCTAAGCTAACGAATGGGTCTTGTCCATCACATCATTCTCCTAATGATGTGATCCTGTTCATCAAATGACAACGCATGTCTATGGTCAGGAAACATAACCATCTTTGATAAACGAGCTAGTCAAGTAGAGGCATACTAGGGACACTTTGTTTTGTCTACGTATTCACACATGTACTAAGTTTCCGGTTAATACAATTCTAGCATGAATAATAAACATTTATCATGAAATAAGGAACTAAATAATAACTTTATTATTGCCTCTAGGGCATATTTCCTTCAGCTTAAATCCCAGTTTATGCGCTATTCTGTAAGGGACCGATTGGATCCAAAAGTTTAATGATATGGTTATAATTTATTCTTAATACTTTTCTCGTAGTTGCGGATGCTTGCGGGAGGGTTAATCATAAGTAGGAGGCTTGTTCAAGTAATAACAACACCTAAGCACCGGTGCACCCACATATCAAATTATCAAAGTAGCGAACACGAGTTAAACCAACATGATGAAAGTGTTCCCGTGTACCCTCAGGAACGCTTTACTTATCATAACAGACCGTTTTTGCCTGTCCTTTGCCTTAAAAGGATTGGGCTACCTTGATGCACTTTTGTTACTACTATCGTTATTTGCTCGTTACAAATTATCTTGCTATCAAACTACTCCGCTACTTACAATTTCAGCACTTGCAGACATTACCTTACTGAAAACTATTTGTCATTTCCTTCTGCTCCTCGTTGGGTTCGACACTCTTACTTATCGAAAAGAGCTACAATTGATCCCCTATACCTTTGGGTCATTAGGCATCAAGCTCTCGATGAGCACTGGTGACGGCGGCTCTTCGGGTGGGTCGTCGATCATGCCACCGAGCAGCTCTGGATCTTTTGCACGGTGGATGGCAAACTGCTCATCACACTTCCTCTGCAATATGTCGATTGTGTGCCCAAGGACTGTCACGCCGATATCGCTGCCGATGGGCCATGGTGCCTGCACCGGCCGATGAAGCTCTTGCTCCGCAACCTGCTCCGGCTCATTCTCCTTGCCGAAGATGTAACACAGGTAGGGGTCGACATCAAAGCTTTGGCCGTTGCCTGGCATGCTTGGAATAACTAATGATAGATCGGTGAGGACTAGATCTGTGCAGAGTGTCACGACGGTGCGTTGCCGCCTGGGTTATATGCAGCAAGCCATTAGCTGGTGGCGGGAAACCGATGAGGAAAGAGGCGTGGATTTTACAATTCATCCATCTGGAGCGCGGGTAGACTCAGTGGAGCACACACACAACCCGAATACCGTATGCGGTGCCACGTGTTATTTATCACACACGTGCTAACATAAGGAAACATATGTGTAACTTACTAATCATCACACACGAGTACTCGCAGACTGATATGTCTCCGTTGTATCTACTTTTCCAAACACTTTTGCCCTTGTTTTGGACTCTAACTTGCATGATTTGAATGGAACTAACCCAGACTGACGGTGTTTTCAGCAGAATTGCCATGGTGTTATTTATGTGCAGAAACAAAAGTTCTCGGAATGACCTGAAACTCCACGGAACTTATTTTTGGAAAATATTAAAAATGCTGGAAGAAGAATCCACGTCAAGGGGGCCTCCACCTGTCCACGAGGGTGGGGGCGCGCCTGCCCCCCTGGGCACGCCCCCTGCCTCGTGGGCCCCCTGACGCTCCACCGACCTCAACTCCAACTCCATATATTCGTGTTCGGGGAGAAAAAATCAGAGAGAAGGATTCATCGCATTTTACGATACGGAGCCGCCGCCAAGCCCTAAAACCTCTCGGGAGGGCTGATCTAGAGTCCGTTCGGGGCTCTAGAGAGGGGAATCCGTCGCCGTCGTCATCATCAACCATCCTCCATCACCAATTCCATGATGCTCACCGCCGTGCGTGAGTAATTCCATCGTAGGCTTGCTGGACGGTGATGGGTTGGATGAGATTTATCATGTAATCGAGTTAGTTTTGTTAGGCTTTGATCCCTAGTATCCACTATGTTCTGAGATTGATGTTGCTATGACTTTGCTATGCTTAATGCTTGTCACTAGGGCCTGAGTGCCATGATTTCAGATCTGAACCTATTATGTTTTCATGAATATATGTGAGTTCTTGATCCTATCTTGCAAGTCTATAGTCACCTACTATGTGTTATGATCCGGCAACCAAGAAGTGACAATAATCAGGACCACCCCCGGTGATGACCATAGTTTGAGGAGTCCATGTATTCACTATGTGTTAATGCTTTGGTCCGGTACTCTATTAAAAGGAGGCCTTAATATCCCTTAGTTTCCATTAGGATCCCGCTGCCACGGGAGGGTAGGACAAAAGATGTGATGCAAGTTCTTTTCCATAAGCACGTATGACTATATTCGGAATACATACCTACATTACATTGATGAATTGGAGCTAGTTCTGTGTCACCCTATATTATGACTGTTACATGATGAACCGCATCCGGCATAATTCTCCATCACCGATCCAATGCCTACGAGCTTTTCCTATATTGTTCTCCGCTTATTTACTTTTCCGTTGCTACTGTTACATTCACTACAAAACCCAAAAATATTACTTTTGCTACCATTACCGTTACTTCCATATTACTTTGCTACTAAATACTTTGCTGTAGATACTAAGTTATCCAGGTGTGGTTGAATTGACAAGTCAACTGCTAATACTTGAGAATATTCTTTGGCTCCCCTTGTGTCAAATCAATAAATTTGGGTTGAATACTCTACCCTCGAAAACTGTTGCGATCCCCTATACTTGTGGGTTATCAAGACTATTTTCTGGCGCCGTTGTCGGGGAGCATAGCTCTATTCTTTGAGTTACTTGGGATTTATATCTGCTGGTCACTATGAAGAACTTGAAAGACGAGAAAACAAAAAATTATCCCTCAACTACGAGGGGAGGTAAGGAACTGCCATCTAGCTCTGCACTTGATTCACCTTCTGTTTTGAGTAAGCTTGCGACACCTAAACCTGCTTCTGCAATTAATTCTGATATGTCGCATGTTATTGATGATGCCACTTCTGCTATGCATGATACATATGATGAAACTACTTCTATGCTTGATACTACTGTGCCACTTGGTGAATTTCTTGATGAAAAACTTGCTAGGGTTAGAGAGAATGAAATTATTGAAACTGATAATATTGAAGATAGTGATGATGAAGACTCTCCCCCTAATAAATATGAATTACCTGTTGTGCCTGAGGGTTATGTTCTGGATGAAGAATCTGCTAGAGCTATTTTAGCTTGCAATGATAGATATGATCTTCAGAAGTTATTAGCTAAATGGAAGCAACAATCTCTTAATGCTAGAATCAAACTTGACCCTGCTTTTGCTACTTCACCTATCTGCGTTACTGATAAGGATTATGAATTCTCTGTTGATCCTGATATAATTACTTTGGTTGAATCTGATCCTTTTTATGGCTATGAATCTGAAACTGTTGTGGCACATCTTACTAAATTAAATGATATAGCCACCCTATTCACTAATGATGAGAGAACCCGCTACTTTTATATCCTTAAAATATTTCCGTTCTCATTAAAGGGTGATGCTAAGACATGGTTTAATTCTCTTGAACCTGGTTGTGTGCGTAGTCCCCAGGATATGATTTATTACTTCTCTGCTAAATATTTCCCTTCTCATAAGAAACAAGCTGTGTTAAGGGACATATATAATTTTGTGCAAATTGAAGAAGAGAGTCTCCCACAAGCTTGGGGGAGGCTTCTCCAATTACTTAATGCTTTGCCTGATAATCCTCTTAAGAAAAATGAAATACTTGATATCTTTTATAATGGACTAACCGATGCTTCCAGAGATTACCTGGATAGTTGTGCTGGTTCTGTTTTCAGGGAAAGAACGCCGGATGAAGCTGAAATTCTATTGAATAATATGTTGACCAATGAAAATAATTAGACGCTTCCTTAGCCACTTCCTGAGCCTATTCCTAAACCAACTCCGAAGAAAAGAGGTGTTCTATTTCTCAGTCCTGAAGATATGCAAGAGGCAAAGAAATCTATGAAATAAAAGGGTATTAAAGCTGAAGATGTTAAGAATTTACCACCTATTGAAGAAATACATGGTCTTAATTTACCGCCTGTTGAAGAAATACATGGTCTTAATCCATTACCTATTGAAGAAACACATGGTCTTGATAACCCGACACAGGTAGTAAAGGTAAATTCTCTCTATAGATTTGATGAAGGTGATATTCCTCACTATAAGTCTGCTAGACAATGCTTAGATGAGTTTGACAACTTTATTGTTAAATAAGAAAACTTCAATGCTTATATTGGTAGACAATTGAAATATAATTTCAATACGCTTGAACACTTGGGTGATTATATGTCTAGAGTTAAAGGTGAACTTAAACTCATTAGTAAACATGCTTCTATGGTTACTACTCAAGTAGAACAAGTACTTAAAGCTCAAAATGATTTGCTCAATGAAATGAACAATAAGAATAATGATTATGTTGTTAGAGTGGCTACAGGAACTGGTAAAATGACTCAGGAACCTTTGTATCCTGAAGGCCACCCTAAGAGAATTGAGCAAGATTCTCAGAGAAATAATACTGATGCACCTAGTCCTTCTAAAAAGAAGAAAAAGAAAAATGATAGGACTTTGCATGCTTCTAGTGAAACTATTGCTGAAACACCTGAGAATCCAAATGATATTTCTATTTCTGATGCTGAAACAAAATCTGGTAATGAACATGAACCAAGTGAAAATGTTAATGATAATGTTCATGATGATGCTCAACCTAGTAATGATAATGATGTAGAGATTGAACCTGCTGTTGCTCTTGATAACCCACAGTCAAAGAATCAACGTTATGATAAGAGAGACGTTGTTGCTAGGAAACATGGTAAAGAAAGAGAACCTTGGGTTCAGAAACCCATGCCTTTTCCTCCCAAACCATCCAAGAAAAAGGATGATGAGGATTTTGAGCGCTTTGCTGAAATGATTAGACCTATCTTTTTGCGTATGAGTTTGACTGATATGCTCAAAATGAATCCTTATGCTAAGTATATGAAAGAAATTGTCACTAATAAAAGAAAGATACCGGAAGCTGAAATTTTCACCATGCTTGTTAATTATACTTTTAAGGGTGGAATACCAAAGAAACTAGGAGATCCACGGGTACCCACTATACCATGCTCCATTAAAAGAAACTATGTTAAAACTGCTTTATGTGATCTTGGAGCCGGTGTTAGTGTTATGCCTCTCTCTTTATATCATAGACTTGATTTGAATAAGTTGACACCTACTGAAATATCTTTGCAAATGGCTGATAAATCAACTGCTATACCTGTTGGTATTTATGAGGATGTGCCTGTTGTGGTTGCAAACGTTACTATTTTTACGGACTTTGTTATTCTTGATATTCCCGAGGACGATAGTATGTCTATTATTCTTGGAAGACCTTTTTTGAATACTACAGGGGCTGTTATTGATTGCAACAAAGGCAATGTTACTTTTCATGTTAATGGTAATGAGCATACGGTACACATTCCGAGGAAACAACCTCAAGTCCACAGTATCAATTCTATTGGAAAAAATCCATCGATTATTTTTGGAGGTTTTGAATTTCCTCTTCCTACTGTTAAGAAAAAATATGGTATTCTTATTATTGGGGATGTGCATATCCCCGTTGAGGTAACATAGTGTTATTCGAAATTTCTCCGGTTCCATGTTAGTCGGAATGAGTTCGTTAACAAGACTTGATCAACCTTGTTAGTGGATTCCTTTTGATGAGCATGAGATGGATGAAGTTAGAAAGCACAACCTTCTGTACCCTCCTTTTACTTTATGTTATTTAGTTGAAATAAAGCAAAAATAGTATTTTCCTGTCAGTTTTCTGAATTATCCGTGCAATATAAAAATACCCTGAATATAAAAGTTCTCCAAATGCCCTGAAATTGGAATATGATTTTTTCTGGAATATTTGAGAATATCTGGCACTGAGAACACAGCAGGGGGAGCAAGCACCTGGCCACGAGGGTCCAGGGCGCGCCCACCCCTGGAGGGCGCGCCCCTGCCTCGTGGGCCCACGGTGGCTCCCCTCGACTTATTCCTGCACCCACACACTTCTTCTTCCTCCCAAAAAAATCACCATCCAGCTCAAGCACGAGTTCTAGCTCATTTTGCTGCGATTTTCGATCTCCTTGCTCAAAGCACCTCTCACAAAACTGCTTGGGGAGATTGTTCCTTGGTATGTGACTCCTCCATTGGTCCAATTAGTTAGTGCTTTATTCATTGCAAATTTGTGCTGCCTAGGTGACCATGTTCTTGAGCTTGCGTGTCAAATTTTTATGGTTGCAAGTAGTTCTAATGCTTGATATAGTCTCTAGGCACTTGTAGGAGTAGTTGCTATCAATTTTGTTGAGCTTGGTTCACTTTTATTTGAAGTTACTAAAAATTTCAGAAATTTTCCAGAGGAAGAAATATGTTTAGGAAAATGTACCATGGTGGTCCTTCAAGGAAGCAAGGACCCAGGCTCGCAATGCGCGATGCCGATGATGAGCCACCAAGGAACGCTCCAGTGCGGCCTTGTGAATGGCCTTCAGAAGGCTTTATGGATCGAGCGGGAATCAAGGAAGAATTTAACGCGTATTTGCGTAACGCTGATCTTGTGAGCTTCGAGGGGGAAAAGTGCTGCCAGTACCACTATCTCACTAGTTCCTTTGTGAGGAGGAAAAAGGGAGACATTACATAACCAAAGAGGAGGCGGAGGAGTATAGGAGGAGGGCTGAGATAGCTCGCCTCCAAGCTGCAGCACACGATGCAATGACCGCTGCATCTCAGTACGACCCCAACTACAACTATGGATATCCGCCAGGCCACCCGTGGCAATAAACCAACTTAGGCCAAAAGCCTAAGCTTGGGGGAATACGTATTTCTCACCGACATTACATTCATGTCCACACACTCATTGCTAGATGTCGGTGCTCATACTCTTTCTCTGTAATATCCATGCTAGTTTATTTTCCTTTTTCTTGCTTTCTTCTTGTGTGTTTAATAAACCTTAAGAAAAACCAAAAATTAGTGTAGCTTTTAGTTAGTTTACTTTTCTTGCTGTAGTAGTAATAATTAAAAAGAAAACCCAAAAATATTTCCTGTTCTTCTTTTGCTTGTCGGGAGCTTTCCCTTGTAAATAGTTTTATTTCTTTTCTTTTCTTTGGGAGTCAATAGGAGAAGGCCATGATTAAATTGTTGAAGTGGCTCTTATATGCATTATTGTTGATTTAACCAAGAGCCCATATTGCCTTGTCTTCTCCTGTTTATTGAATGCCCGCAGATTCCACCTTAGTCCAATGCACGTGCACTATTATTATTATTCACATCGTTCGGTCGTGCAAGTGAAAGGCAATTATGACGATATAGGATGGACTGACTGAGATGAGAGAAGCTGGTATGAACTCGACCTCTCTTGTTTTTGTAAATATGATTAGTTAATCGTTCCTGATTCAGCATATTATGAATAAACATGTTTGCAATGACAATTAGATATTATAGTTGCTCGTGCCATGCTTGATTAGCTATGAGTTTGTAACATCCCAAATTTTTAATTTGGAATGTTATACATTAGAACATCATTGCATAGCATGTTTTATTGCATTTTGGCAAATCCTCGATAAATCCTAAGCAACTCAAGGACCCTCGGAGAGAGTTGGGGATTTTCCCGGTTTTTCATATTTGATTTTTATCAAATAATAAAACGAGGATTTTTGGTTTTAATTATTTTTCTCTCCGAAAAATATTTCATATTAAAATAAATGAGAGGAGAAAATATGACTTCTCCAAAATAATTGAAATATTGGAGGAAAAATAATAAAATCAAATATTTGATTTTATTCGGATTTTATTTGCATTTTTTATTGCATTAAAAAATTGCACGTTTTCAAAACTGCATTTTTGGGCCAAAAAATGTTCATCTCGTTCTAATTATTTTAATTAGACGAGGAAAATTTGTTTTAACATTTTTGGATTTTTATTTATTTTTCTGCGATTTTTTAGATTCGGCGGAATATTTAACCTCCCCCCCCCCCCGCGCCCGACTGGGCCGAGGCCCAGCCGAGCCAGGCCGGCCCGTCCCGCGTCGTCTCCCTCCCGAGCACGCCACTGCGCCGCCGCCCGAGTCCGGCTCGAGCACGCCGCCCCGCCGCCGCCTTGCCCCTCCTCCACGCCACCCCTCCCCCTCCTTAAATACCCCCTGCCCCGCCACCTCTCCCCACCCCGCCGCCCAACCCGCAGGAGCGCCCGCGCCGCCGCCGCCGCCCGCCGCCTCCCGTCGCTGCCCGAGCCCGCCGCCCCTCGCCGCCCCATCGGAGCCCCGCCGGAGCTGCCCGCCGAGGTAGCCGAAGCCGCCGCCGCCGAGCCCGGTTTAAAAAAAACAATTCGGTTTATTTATTTTCTAAACCCTAGTTTTCTTTCAGATCGGTTTATTTTTTTCGGTTTTATTACTTAGTGAACGTTCACCGACCCGTTCGTTTTAATGAACGTGTTCGTCGGATTGTCGCTGTTAACGAACGTCCGTTCGTTTAACTGTTCGTCAGTTTTTCTTTTTCGTCGGATTTTCCGCGATTATTCCAGATCGTGATTTCCGATCAGATCTTCGTTTTTGTTTAACTTTTCGCTCGTTTATCGGAATCAGGCGATTCAAGCGCCTAGAGTTTCGTGTCGAAATTCTCTTTCCGTTTAACCTACTCAAACAAGTTTTTGCCACTGTAAAATTTGACCTAGATCCAGATTAGTAAACGAAGCTTGTTTCTTTCGCCGTTTGACTTTCGTTGCTTCGTTCGAGTTGAATCTTTTTGCAAACCGGAGTTCTTAAGTTGAACTTTCTGGTTGGATCTTTATTTGAGTTTTACTTATGCATTAGATGAGTACTTATTGTTTGCTTGTTTGTTTGCGATAGAGTACCCGGAGTGCGCCGCTTGCTACTTCGAATCTCTAGGTTTCGCGGATCATCAGCAAGGCAAGTAACACTTTGATCATACTTTTCACTACCCAGTTTTATTGCATTAGATCAATCCTCAAACATTGCATGATTAGGATCTAATTAAATTGTGGGTATTGGGAAGTAGATGAGGTAGTACCTATCACCTGCTTTTATTATCAAACCCTTGGGAGTTACTTCTACGCTTGCTTATATTGCCATGCCATGCTTGTAGACGTGGATTGGGTTTGAGAGATATTCACGACAGATGTGAGATTGTTAACTAATGGTTTACTTAAGGTGGCAACTAAAACTCACATCTGGGTGGATTGAGGCACCTGGAGAACCCAGTGCTGCCTGTATTTTTGGATATCCCGGAGTACCCGTGTGATCATCCTATGGACCGCCACCCAGGCTCAAAGGGATCATGAGATTATTCATGCTAGAAACTTCCGTGTGCAGCCACAAGCTATTATGGGCTCTAGCATAGTTGATTAAGTTGTGTGAGCTCTTGAAGAGGTAGACTAGCAGATGTAGGGGATGTAGGTGGTACGGTCTACCCGGAGTAGAGAGTTAATGCTTCTGAAAGACTGTGTCTCGGTCATCCGTTTCTCAAACACCATGAAGTGCGAGAATCCCAACGGAGGCGATCGAGTCTTGTGGGGAAAAGTGCACAAACCTCTGCAGAGTGTATAAACTAATCATGGTTAGCCGTGTCCCCGGTTATGGACAACTTGAGTATCTAGTACTTGGATTATCATATGAATCTCTTCATCATGTTACTTTAATTAATTTTGTTGGGTTAATGATGATACTTAACTGGGATTGAGTTGGAGGTACCTTCTCAATGTTTAACAACCACCATGATAGTTAAATAAAATTTATTCCTTTGCAGTAGGGAAAAATTGGCTTTTCGCAAAACTGTAACCATAGCGCTTTCTACCAGCCATATATGCATGTAGTATATTATTATTCTGTTCATTACTCTATGTGTGTTACATTGCCAGCATATTCCATGTGCTGACCCGTTTTCGGGCTGCAACGTTTCATGTTGCAGACTTTTCAGACGACGAGTAAGGTGCCTTAGGTCGTGGTCTTATACTCAGTGATGCCGTTGGAGTTGATGGACTCACTTATCTTCCAAGCCTTCCGCTGTTATCGTATTAGATGGCCTTAAGCCATATTTATCATACTTATTCTCTTTTGAGATATTTCATTGTAATAAGTGTGTGATTGCTACTCTGTTATAAATCCTCCATTTGTACTGTGCGTGTCAGCATTACTGATCCAGGGATGACACTGGTGCACAGCAGCACAGACTGTTTGAGGTCTGGTCGCTACAAAGGTGGTATCAGAGCACACGCTGACTGTAGGACACGACCACTAAGTTTAAACCCTAGAACACTTCTCTCTTCTCATTTCTGACCCCTCTCCACTTTCTACTCTTTTAGGAATGGCGGATGCAAGGAGCAAGTTCATGCAACCAGATGAAGATACGCCTTTTGGACGACACTTGAAGGAAGTCACTAAGTACTTGAACATTGGAATACCAAGCATCACCGGAACCTACAACGCCACATTACCTGAAGAGGAGAGCTGGAAGATTCAAGTTCAAGTTCCAGGAAGGACGTTTACGCCAGTCACTGAGCCTATAAAATTGGCTTTTGAAGCACCAACCTGGAGTTTAGGGAAGAGTATGGCAGCCCACATCTCTATGCGACGCATTGGAGAAGTCTATCATAGGGAGCTTAAGGATACTATTTATCAGATTTGTGGACGCCGAGACGAGCAATGGGAGATGATCAGCACCAAGAAGGATGGATCAATTGCAGCTTTCATCCAGGAGCAAAACCAACATATTCATCGCCAGGAGAACCAGTTGTGCTCAGACAAGATAGATCTGAAGAAGGCATTGACGAAGATCAAGGAGCTGGAGGAAGAACTCAAGGCTACACGCGAGGATTATTTGGAGGAAATCGTCGCACTAGTAGGGAAGAATGACGACCTGGAGAAGAAGATTGGAGTATTCATGGGAAATCCAGTATCAAAAGCAGAAGATGATGACTGCGCTTGCCCGGATAACTACATCATCATCGACGACACCGACTCGGATCCCAGTGAAGAAGACTTTGTTGATGAAGCTGGAGCAGATATCATGGAGTCTTCGACTGATCATAATTTCTAGTAGACCACCATATCATTAGTAGTTTTCCCCCATTTATATAGTCTAGTTCAAGCACTTTTGTAACGCTAGTTAGATCGATTGTATGCCTTGTTTGAATTGATTGAGTGATATTGATTGTGTTTGTCTCATGAGCATATGGGTAGTGTTTTCTCTCTAGACCTCATTCTATTCTAAACTCTCATCTTTTCCTAAACCTATCAGATGCCTCCGAGACGCGACACCGGATTTGTTTTCCCACCGGAGATCACACAGTTGATTCAACAACAGAATGCCCTGATGCAAGTGTTAGTACAGAATCAAGGCAACAACAACAACAACAACAACAACAACCCACCACCACCACCTGTTGATCACTTAGCCCGTTTCTTGAGGCTAAATCCGCCGGTGTTTTCCAGCAGCACCGAGCCGATTGTTGCAGATGATTGGCTCCGCAAAGTTGGAAGGGAGTTAGCCACTGCAGGATGCACAGATGCGGAAAGAGTGCGTTTTGCCGCACATCAGCTTGATGGACCCGCAGCATCATGGTGGGAGAATTACACAGCCACACACCCTATTGACACTGTCACATGGGACCAGTTTCAGCAAGCTTTCCGTACAGCCCATGTTTCAGCAGGAGCTATGGCTATGAAGAAGCGTGAGTTTCGCAACCTACGCCAAGGAGGACGCACCGTAGGCCAGTACGTGGAGGATTTCAGTAAGTTAGCACGTTATGCACCAGATGACGTTGCTACAGATGCAGCCAAGCAGGAGAAGTTTTTGGAAGGACTGAATGATGAGCTGAGCATGCAGCTAATGGTAGCAACCTTCAACAACTACCAGGAGTTGGTAGATAGAGCACTCATGATTGAAGGGAAGAAACAGCAGATTGAAAACTGTAAGAGGGAGTATGGACAAGGAAAGTATAATTCTGGAGCCCAGCAGAAGCCTCGTTTTACCCCGAAATCAGGAGGACAGTTTCAGCATACCCATGGAGGAGGTAGTTCACACAACCATAATGGCTCCAAGAATGGAAATGGGAACGGAGGAAGCAACGGACAGAATCGTACCAACCCATCTACCCCAGCCAAGAGGGATCTAAGTCACATTACTTGTTTCAAGTGCCAGAAGACTGGACATTATGCAACCGACTGTCCTGAAGCCCAGAATGGAAATGGCAATGGAAGCTCTGGGAAGAAGTCGAACCCTTTCAACAAAGGACATGTGAACCACGTTAGCGTGGAAGAGGTTGAAGCACAGCCTAATGCAGTAATAGGTAAGTTTATGGTTAAGTCATTTACTGCACTCGTTCTTTTTGATACTGGTGCATCGCATTCATACATATCAAGGGGATTTGTGGATAAGTATAAACTGCTAGCCCAAGCCCTTAGGTCACCCATGTTAGTAACCTCGCCAGGAGCAGAGTATATGGCTAGTTTATGGTGTGATCGGTTACCATTAAGGATTGGTAACTACGTGTTTCCCTTAGACCTAATAGTATTGGAATCGCAAGGATTGGATGTGATATTAGGCATGGATTGGATATCAAAGTATGAAGGGAACATTGAGTGCGCCAGTAAGTCGATTTTGCTTACCACCCCAGAAGGAAGAAGGATTAAGTATGTATCTCGGCATGTGCCGAAGAGGACTCAGGTGAATTCCACATCAGGAGTTGTACAGGAGGAAGTACCAGTGGTGAAGGATTACCCAGATGTATTTCCAGAAGAGTTGCCAGGCATGCCACCGGATAGAGACATTGAGTTTCTGATTGAACTTTTCCCAGGCACAGGGTCAATATCTAAGAGACTGTACAGGATGCCCGCAAAAGATTTGGAGGAAATTAAGACGCAGATTAAGGAGTTACTGGATAAAGGCTATATTCGCCCAAGTTCGTCACCTTTGGGATCACCAGTACTTCTAGTGGAGAAGAAAGATGGATCGTTGAGGATGGTTGTTGATTACCGTGCATTGAATGAAGTGACCATCAAAAACAAGTACCCACTGCCGATGATCAATAATTTGTTTGACCGCTTACAAGGAGCTAAGGTATTTTCCAAGATCGATCTACGATCAGGATACCATCAGTTAAAGATTCGAGAGCAGGATATACCTAAGACGGCTTTTACCACCAGGTATGGGCTATATGAGTATACCGTTATGTCATTTGGTCTGACTAACGCACCTGCCTATTTCATGAACCTGATGAACAAAGTGTTTATGGAGTTTTTGGATAAGTTCGTCGTGGTGTTCATTGACGATATTTTAGTCTACTCCAAGAATGAAGAAGAGCATAAGGAGCATTTGCGTTTGGTACTTGAGAAGCTCAGAGAACACCAGTTATACGCCAAGTTCAGCAAATGTGAATTTTGGCTGAAGGAAGTTGGATTCCTCGGACATGTTATATCCGGAGAAGGAATAGCAGTAGACCCCACCAAAGTTGACACAGTAACAAGTTGGGAATCACCCACGTCAATTGGAGAGATCCGGAGTTTCCTTGGACTCGCAGGATACTACCGGAGATTCATTGAGAATTTCTCAAAGATTGCTAAGCCCATGACTGAGCTATTGAAGAAGGACACCAAGTTCAATTGCATTGAGGAATGTGAAGCTAGTTTCCAAGAGTTGAAGAAACGATTGGTTACATCACCAGTGTTGATTCTGCCAGATCAACGCAAGGATTATGAAGTTTATTGCGATGCTTCTCGTCGAGGACTTGGAGCAGTGCTTATGCAGGAAGGAAGAGTTGTTTCATATGCTTCACGACAACTTAAACCCCATGAGAAGAATTATGCCACACATGATTTGGAATTAGCAGCCGTAGTGCATGCGTTGAAGACATGGAGACATTTTCTCATCGGAAACCATTGTGAGGTGTACACGGATCACAAGAGTTTGAAGTACATTTTCACGCAGAAGGAATTGAATCTCGGGCAGAGGAGATGGTTGGAGCTTATTAAGGACTATGATATGAGATTGCATTATCACCCAGGGAAGGCTAACGTAGTAGCAGATGCGTTGAGCCGCAAGAGCCATGTCAACACACTCATGACAGGAGAGTTACCCCAGGAGTTAGCCGAGGATCTTCGCGAGCTATGTTTGGAGATAGTTCCAAGAGGCTATTTAGCAACGTTGGAAATTCAGTCTACCCTAATGGAAAAGATCAGAGAAGCTCAGAAGACAGACAAGGAGATTGACGAGATAAAGGAAAAGTTGAGAAAAGGAAAAGCCAAGGGATTTCGTGAGGATGAGCACGATACCTTATGGTTTGAGGACCACGTTTATGTGCCCAATGATCCGGAGATCAGGAAATTGATCTTGCAAGAGGCCCATGATTCACCGTACTCGATTCACCCAGGAAATACCAAGATGTATTTGGATTTGAAGGATACTTTCTGGTGGACTGGTATGAAGAAGGACATTGCGGAGTATGTAGCAGTTTGTGATGTATGTCAGAGAGTGAAAGCAGAACATCAGAAGCCAGCGGGATTGCTACAACCATTGCCGATACCCGAATGGAAGTGGGATAAACTAGGCATGGATTTTATCACGGGATTGCCCAGGACTCGTTCAGGCTATGACTCAATATGGGTTGTAGTCGACCGTTTGACGAAAGTAGCTCATTTCATCCCAGTGAAGACCACTTACACCAGTGCTAAGTTGGCAAAGATATACATGACCAGAATCGTATGTTTGCATGGAGTTCCGAGGACCATTGTATCAGATAGAGGAACCCAGTTTACCTTGAAGTTTTGGAATCAGTTACATGAAACCTTGGGAACCAGGCTAGAATTCAGTACAGCCTTTCACCCACAGACAGATGGACAGACCGAGAGAGTCAATCAGATTTTGGAAGACATGTTGAGAGCTTGTGCGCTAGATTATGGATCGAGTTGGGACGACAATTTGCCATATGCAGAGTTTTCTTACAACAACAGTTATCAAACCAGTTTGAAGGTGGCCCCTTTCGAAGCTTTGTACGGAAGGAGGTGTAGAACACCATTGTTATGGGACGAAGTTGGGGACCGTCAGTTGTTTGGACCAGATTTGATTAAGGAGTCTGAACAGAAAGTGAGGTTGATTCGCGATAGGCTCAAGGTAGCCCAGTCCAGGCAGAAGAGTTATGCGGATTCTAAACGTAAGGAGACAGTTCACGAAGTCAGAGACAGAGTTTATCTTCGAGTATCACCACTTCGAGGAGTGAAGCATTTTGGAGTTAAGGGAAAGTTAGCTCCTCGTTTTGTAGGACCATACAAAGTTTTGGAACGTATGGGAGAAGTTGCCTACAAGCTGGAATTGCCTGAAGGATTGTCAGGAGTTCATGATGTATTTCACGTTTCCCAGTTAAAAAAGTGCCACGCAGAGATGGCTGAGAAACCACTGAGAGATACAGTGCCACTGGAAGCGATTCAGCTGGAATATGATTTGACCTATGAGGAGAAACCAGTTAAGATTCTTGAGTATGCCAGCCGAGTCACCCGCAGTAAGGTTATCAAGTTTTGCAAAGTCCAGTGGAGTCACCATACTGAAGATGAAGCCACCTGGGAGCGAGAGGAAGATCTACGGAAGAACCACTCTCACCTATTTTCTAGCCAACCCGAATCTCGAGGGCGAGATTCATCTTAAGGGGGTAGGTTTGTAACATCCCAAATTTTCACTTTGGAATGTTATACATTAGAACATCATTGCATAGTATGTTTTATTGCATTTTGGCAAATCCTCGATAAATCCTAAGCAACTCAAGGACCCTCGGAGAGAGTTGGGGATTTTCCCGGTTTTTCATATTTGATTTTTATCAAATAATAAAACGAGGATTTTTGGTTTTAATTATTTTTCTCTCCGAAAAATATTTCATATTAAAATAAATGAGAGGAGAAAATATGACTTCTCCAAAATAATTGAAATATTGGAGGAAAAATAATAATATCAAATATTTGATTTTATCCGGATTTTATTTGCATTTTTATTGCATTAAAAAAATTGCACGTTTTCAAAACTGCATTTTTGGGCCAAAAAATGTTCATCTCGTTCTAATTATTTTAATTAGACGGGGAATTTTTTTTAACATTTTTGGATTTTTATTTATTTTTCTACGATTTTTTTTACATTCGGCGGAATATTTAAAAAAAACCCGCGCCCGATTGGGCCGAGGCCCAGCCGAGCCAGGCCGGCCCGTCCCGCGTCGTCTCCCTCCCGAGCACGCCACCGTGCCGCCGCCCGAGTCCGGCTCGAGCACGCCGCCCCGCCGCCGCCTTGCCCCCTCCTCCACGCC